>NC_091950.1:412544144-412659144 GCF_031021105.1 Erythrolamprus reginae
GGCGTGTGTGCGCGCGCGCCCCATCCCCCAGCCAGCCGACCCGGAACATTTATAATAAGAAAAAGCTTTGCCGGCCTCCACAGAGAAGAAAGGAAGAGAGAGAAAGGAAGAGAGAGAAAGAGAGAGAGACAGAATGAGAGAGAGAGAGAAAGAGAAAGAAAGACAGAGACAGCAAGAGGGGGGAAGGAGGGAGAGAGAAAGAGAGCAAAAGAGAGAGGAAGGGAGAAAGAGATAGCAAGAGAGACAGAATGAGAAAGAGAAAGAAAGAGAGAGACAGCAAGAGGGAGGAAGGAGAGAGAAAGAGAGCAAAAGAGAGAGGAAAGGAGAGAGAGCAAAGAGAGAGGAAGGAAGGAAGAGAGAAAGAATGAGAGAGAGAAAGAGACAGCAAGAGGGGGGAAGGAGGGAGAGAGAAAGAGAGCAAAAGAGAGAGGAAGGAAAGAAGAGAGAAAGAAAGAGATAGCAAGAGAGACAGAATGAGAGAGAAAGAGAAAGAAAGAAAGAAAGAAAGAAAGAGAGAGACAGCAAGAGGGGGGAAGGAGGGAGAGAGAAAGAGAGGAAAAGAGAGAGGAAGGAAGGAAGAGAGAAAGAGAAAGAAAGAGAGAGACAGCAAGAGGGGGGAAGGAGGGAGAGAGAAAGAGAGCAAAAGAGAGAGGAAAGGAGAAAGAGAGCAAAGAGAGAGGAAGGAAGGGAGAAAGAATGAGAGAAAGAGACAGCAAGAGGGGGGAAGGAGGGAGAGAGAAAGAGCAAAAGAGAGAGGGAGGAAGGAAGAGAGAAAGAAAGAGATAGCAAGAGAGACAGAATGAGAGAGAGAGAGAACGAGAAAGAAAGAGACAGCAAGAGGGGGGAAGGAGGGAGAGAGAAAGAGAGCAAAAGAGAGAGGGAGAAAGAAAGGGGTGGAGAGAGAGAAAGAGGAAGGGAGAGAAAGAGGGAGGGAGAAATAGAGTGAAAGGGAGGAAGAGAGATTTTTTTGTCCAAACTTTTTTGCGCCCCCCCCCCCCCTCTATGTTCCCCAGGATTTTGAAAATGTGAATAATGTGCCGCGGCTCAAAAAAGGTTGGGAAACACTGCTCTAGGTTATGACCTATAAAGCCCTTCATGGTACCGGACCAGGTTACCTCAGGGACCGCCTTCTGCCGCACGAATCCCAGCGGCCAGTTAGGTCCCACAGAGTGGGTCTTCTCCGGGTCCCATCAACTAAACAATGCCGCTTGGCGGGACCCAGGGGAAGAGCCTTCTCTGTGGCGGCCCCGGCCCTCTGAAACCAACTCCCCCCAGAGATTAGAATTGCCCCCACCCTCCTTGCCTTTCGTAAGCTACTTAAAACCCACCTCTGCCGCCAGGCATGGGGGAATTAAGATTTCTTCTCCCCCTACGCCGTTACAATTGTATGCATGGTATGTTTGTATGTATCTTTGGTTTTGTATATTAAGGAGTTTAATTTGCTTTTAGTATTGGATTATTATTGTATACTGTTTATGATTGCTGTTAGCCGCCCCGAGTTTTCGGAGAGGGGCGGCATATAAATCCAATAAAACTTGAAACTTGAAACCTGAACTATCCCAGGATTAGTCAATCTCAGCATCTTTTAACATATGTGGACTTCAACTCCCAGAATCCCCCAGGCTGAGAAACACTGCTCCTCCCTATATCATCCTATGAGCTATAGTCAATAGAGGAGATTATCTGTAGCTCAGGGTTGAAATGAAGAGTTCTGGGTGTTGTCTGAGCTTGGTTGTTTTTCTGCAGATATTTCCTTACCAAAACTAGATATAACAACCTAAGTACTAGTAAGGAGCACTGCTAGCAAGGGGTAACTTACCCAGTGATGGGCTACTGTCCCCATGGGGCAGGACACAGTGTGGGTAGTAGGTTTATGCACTATTTATTGAATACTTAAAAGTTTTTTTATTGTCCTTCCTTCTCGAGTACCCTAGTATGATCCTTAATTACTTTTAAAATAGGAAATACCGTAATTAAAATGTTTTTCACCCATAAATGCTTTAATCGTTTTAAACATTATCTAGAACTGAACTTTTATAGCAATGAAAGAAAATTGAGCTACTTGCCTAATCTGTTATCATACTGAAAATTGTGGGTTCAGTACAAAACCTTAAAATGTGACTGTGCTCCTCAACAAATAATGCTGTCTGTCATTTGTCCTTTTCGTGGCTATTCAAATAATGTGACTTAATTAACTGAAAAAGAGTCCAAGCACCTATTTGAAAACCTATCTTCGTCGGTAAGCCGCTTCCGGGTGAGATCAGCTGTGTGTCGGACGCGCGAAGACATTGCTCCATCTTCGCGGCGTCCTTTTCCACGCCGTAGGGCGCGATTTGCACTCCGTTGGGGCTTGGAGAGCCCGACGCAGAACAGGAGGTCTCCTGGAGCCCCCAGGGTGGATCGCCGCTGCCCCAGGGGGTAGGGACAACCCCGCGGCTACGACTATGGAGAACTGCATCCAGACGGCTGTCCGGGCGCGACCATAGCAGCTGTCACACAAAGGGAGTCTAAGAGCCACAGAGAAGTCTTCAAAGAGGCAGATCGACAGAAAGAAAGAATAAAAAGCACTACAAGGTAATCCTTTGGTATTGTTTCTAAATCCATAAAAGCTAACAGCGAAATATAAGCAAAGTGAAGAACTGGAAGTGATATCCATTCGCGTAAGAAGAAGACGGCCGGAACTACTTGCTATTGCTTCCAGCTGTACGGATTCAGCTCCAGTGATCTTAGAAGCCGATGTCTTAGAAGAACTTGAACGATTAAAGATAAATAAGGCAATGGGTCCAGATGGCATCCACCCCAGAGTTCTTAAAGAACTCAGATCTGTCATTGCTACCCCCCTGACTGATTTGTTTAACCAATCCTTGTTAACAGGAGAAGTTCCTGAGGATTGGAGAATGGCCAGTGTTGTGCCTATTCACAAGAAGGGCAGTAGAGAAGAAGCTGGTAACTACAGGCCAGTTAGCTTGACATCAGTTGTAGTTAAAATGATGGAGACTCTACTCAAAAAGAGGATAAATCAGCACCTAAAAAACAATAACTTATTAGACCCAAATCAGCATGGCTTTACTGAAGGCAAATCATGTCAGACTAATCTCATTGATTTCTTTGACTATGTCACAAAGGTGTTGGATGAAGGTGGTGCCGTGGATATTGCCTACCTGGACTTCAGCAAAGCCTTTGATACGGTTCCACATAAAGAGCTGATAGATAAATTAGTGAAGATTGGACTTAATCCCTGGATAGTTCAATGGATTTGCAGCTGGCTGAAGCGTAGACATCAGAGAGTTATTGTTAATGGCGAGTATTCTGAGCAGAGTCAGGTTACAAGCGGTGTGCCACAAGGATCTGTTCTGGGTCCTATTCTTTTTAATATATTTGTGAGTGACATAGGGGAAGGTTTGGTAGGGAAGGTTTGCCTATTTGCCGATGACTCTAAAGTGTGCAATAGGGTTGATATTCCTGGAGGCGTCTGTAATATGGTAAATGATTTAGCTTTACTAGATAAATGGTCTAAGCAATGGAAACTGCAGTTTAATGTTTCCAAATGTAAAATAATGCACTTGGGGAAAAGGAATCCTCATTCTGAGTATTGTATTGGCAGTTCAGTGTTGGCAAATACTTCAAAAGAAAAGGATTTAGGGGTAGTGATTTCTGACAGTCTCAAAATGGGTGAACAGTGCAGTCAGGCGGTAGGAAAAGCAAGTAGGATGCTTGGCTGCGTAGCTAGAGGTATAACAAGCAGGAAGAGGGAGATTATGATCCCACTATATAGAATGCTGGTGAGACCACATTTGGAATACTGTGTTCAGTTCTGGAGACCTCACCTACAAAAAGATATTGACAAAATTGAACGGGTCCAAAGACGGGCTACAAGAATGGTGGAAGGTCTTAAGCATAAAACGTATCAGGAAAGACTTAATGAACTCAATCTGTATAGTCTGGAGGACAGAAGGAAAAGGGGGGACATGATCGAAACATTTAAATATATTAAAGGGTTAAATAAGGTCCAGGAGGGAAGTGTTTTTAATAGGAAAGTGAACAAAAGAACAAGGGGACACAATCTGAAGTTAGTTGGGGGAAAGATCAAAAGCAACATGAGAAAATATTACTTTACTGAAAGAGTAGTAGATCCTTGGAACAAACTTCCAGCAGATGTGGTAGATAAATCCACAGTAACTGAATTTAAACATGCCTGGGATAAACATATATCCATTATAAGATAAAATACAGAAAATAGTATAAGGGCAGACTAGATGGACCATGAGGTCTTTTTCTGCCGTCAGACTTCTATGTTTCTATGTTTCTATGTTTCTATTATTAAGCCAGATTGTGTTTTAAAAAAAAGAAGAATCACGGTGATTTTTATATCTCTTTTTATATTATTTTATTATATCTAATTAGGTGTTGGTTTTTATATTGATAAATAAATTGGAAGAACACATAGATTGGACTATTTGGACTATTTGGAATGAACTGCAGAATGAATAAAGGAACTGAATAAATGAACTGAATAACGACCCATAAATTGTTTTTAATGAATTTTTGATAGGCTTGAATTTTTGAATTTTAATTTTACTGTATTTTTTCTTTTTTAATTTTACCTGGACTTAATTTTAAAGTTTTTAAGAGTTTTTAAGAGAAAAACAACAGGGACTATTTTATCTTTCTGACATCAGAGGTGTAAGGATCTCTTTTTTTTTCTTTTCTAAGAAGAAAGAAATAGACTTATTTTTATTGAATTTGAACTTTACAAACGCTATATTTGATATTGATTTGGATTTTTCATTTTTGGACATTGACATTAAAATATAATTGTTCTTTTTTTTTCCTTAAGCAACCCTTTTCACCTCTCATTGGTATTTTGAAAATATAATTTTATATCTCTTTTTTTTTTAATTTTTACGCATATATTTTTGAGAATACATAACTTTATAGGTTTTTTTATTATTATTGAATTTTTGTCCTTACTTTCTCCTTCTTTTCTTTATTAATTAAATTAGAAATACAATATGTGCTAGAAATATTATCTTTCCCCTTCTTTGCCTGGTCCCCCCTTACAACTTTAAGATTTGATATTTGAGAGATTGATCTTCCCTGTTTTAAAAAAATATCCCTTCTTTCTTTTTGTCTTAGCACCAGCAAAATCTTATATTAATTAACCTTTCTTTCTTTTCTTAATTATTATTTCTTTTTTTTCTGCTCTTCCTTTCTATTTTTTGCCTTTTTCTCATCTTTTTCCCATATTGTTAATAAAGTTAAATTGATATTCTTTACATTTCCTTTTTAACCCTACATATTTTGCAGTAGACATTATAATCTGTTGTGGTTAGCTCTGGCCCAGCTCCTGCCCCAAGGACTGTGGATGTGGGGGAGACATCCACATGCTGCAGGCCTGTTTTGTCCCTGGTGGAATCTGCTGATGAAGGCTCCTCTGACCAAGAAGACATGAGTGACAGGGAGGAGGAGAGTGTGACAGACAGCTCAGAAGGAGATCAATTATCTAGCTCTTCCTTGGATTCAGAACAAGAGTTAATGATACAGCCATGCAAATGAGGCCACCTGTGGTTGGGTGGGGCTGTGGTAATTAGTGAGGCTGCTATAAAGAGCAGCCTGTGGGTTTGGCCATTGTGGAGGATTATCTGATCATTGTGTTTCGTGACTGCTTTACTGACTTGGACCTTTTGTGTGCTGCTTTCTCCCCGCTTTGAAACTAAACCAGAGCAAAGTGTGTTTCACTTTGTGAAAGAAGAAGGACTGTGAATTGCCTTACAGCTGCAAGCTAAGTATCACAGAACTGATAAGGGACTTGTACAAATTACCAGTTTGTTTGGAGACCAGTGCTCTTTGCTATACCAAAAGAGGGCTTAGGTTAAGTGAATTTTCATTATAAAGAACATTGTTTTGAATTTTCAAACATGTGTGTGTCTGAAATTTGTACCTGTGAATTTTTGGGAGGAGTCTACCAGAGAGCCTGACAGAACAATAATCAAAATTTAATTACTAACCATAGATAATAAGTGATTTAATTGCTAACCATAGATAATAAGTGATTGTTTTAAGAACTGTATAATAAGGTTTAAAGCTTTAGAGATATGAAAGGTTCATACAGGGCACAAAGTGTGACTTCGGTGACAACAACAACAACCCGAAAACAAACAGCCATTCCAACTCCATCTCTAACTCCAACCCCCACACCTAAAGTTTCTCCAACATCATCTCCATTACAACAAAGGACAATAACTACAATGTTGGCTAAGGAGAAAGAAAAAGAGAAGGAAAAGTCACCAACAGAGCTAAATCTTCAGTCTATTCAAGATACATTAGCAGGCATCCAAGATTTTATGCAGAAGACACAAACCCAACTTGAAACTAACAAAGAAGAAGTGAAAAAGTATCTGGAAGAAATGAAGCAAGAGGTGAAAGAGATGGAAAACGAAATCAAAAAAGAAATTGGCGAACTCAAAACTGAGATAGCAGAAGTAAAAGGGAGCATGACTGAAATGGATGGGAACATGAAAGTCATACAACAAAATTTGCAAGAGAGTGAAAAAAGAAGAAAAGCAACAGAAGAAAAAATTCAAGTTATGTTCTGTCTGGGTCCCCCCAGACGCCAACACCAACCAAAAAGAGGAGCCAGACACACTGGTACAAAGCAAAGGCAGTTTATATAGTTCAAAGCAAACACAGGTAACAAAAACTGTTCTTACAGACAGGAACACGATGAAGCTTCACAGAGGTTTCACGAAGGCCAGACAATAAAACAGGATTCTTGCTGGCAAAAACAACGCTGTAGATAATAAAACCCACGCCTCCCCCAAGTCTTCCAGACTTCTAGGCCACAAGCCAAGATCAGAGACGCCGAGAATCGAAGCAAGGTCACAGGACTCCTAGTTGATAACTCTCCACAAGACTGTAAGGGCGGGCCTGCCTTTTCAACCCTGCTGAGGAGAACCACACCCAAACCCAGCTGTTGCCAATTCAGGGATGGAAATACCTTTCTAATTGGCCCCGTCTTTGAGCTGCACGTTGCTGCCTCATGTCTATTATAGCCTGTGCGTCTTCATCCAATGAATCCAGGCTACTAGCTGGGGAGAGCCCCCCCCCCCGGGGGTCTCAGGCTGCTCTCCCTCCTCCTCTTCCTGATGTTCCTCTCCCCTGTCTGCCTGGTCCTCCCCCTCCTGTTCACTGTCCTCCTCCTCTGGGCATGGATCCGGCAGAGATCCAGCCAGTCCCTGAGGAGCCTCAGGCTGAATCACAACAAGTTATGGGACAAAAGGTAGAAGAATATGAAGATCACAACTACGAAGCCTGCAGATATGGGTATATAATTGGAAAATAACAAAATCAATTTCTTTCAAAGAAAATCAAATGAAGATGTTTTATAGATGGCACCTCCCACCATATAGGATTTCCAAAATGTTTCCTACTGCTTCACCCGTTTGTTGGAAATGTAAAAAAGAAACTGGCATATATTTCCACGCATGGTGGACATGTTCTGAAGCCAAGAAATATTGGAATAAAGTAGAGAAATGGATAAATGAAATAACAAAGGAGAAGATAAAAAAATCTCCTGAATTTTTTCTACTGGGTATTTCAAATATGAAGTATAAAAAAGAAATTTATTATTTAATAATACACATATTAGTTGCGGCAAGAATCATGTTTGCACAGAAATGGAAAGAAAAGGAAATACCAAAAGATGTAGAAGTATTTAAAAAAAATTATAGAATGTGCAGAACTAGACATGATGACAAAACGCTTGAATAACCAAGCTGAAACAGAATTTTATAAATATATGGGATAAAGTATATAAATGGTAGAATCTTAAAAATAGTGGTAAAATTATATAAGTAAGAACGTATAATTATTTGAATTTATCAACTAGAAAGTTAATTGTATGTTTAGATGGAAGAATATTTTTTAGTTATATCAAATAAGTGAATATTAATTAATTAATTAATTAAATAACATGATAGTAATAGACAGAACGTAATAGTTTAAAATTAATAAAAACACAGAGTATTTTTATAATGTTACTAATATTAAGTATTACTTTTTTACATAGTATTATGAGTTTAAGTATTTTATAATTTATATATAAGAAAATTAACCAAAGTTATAGAAACCATAAACTATAAACAATAGAGTTAAACTTAATAAGAACATAGAGTGTGAGTGTTATATTTCTGAATCGATCTGATTGTAGTTAGACATTTCTTTTTTGTGTTAGTTAGACTTCTATGATAAGCGGAGCAATGGTAGCTCCTTGAATGTTGAATGTTGTTTGTCTTTGTATGTCTAATGAAAAACAATAAAACAATATTAAAAAAAAGAAAAGAAAACCTATCTTCGTCAGTAAGCCGCTCCCACCCAGTCACATAATTGTCAAGCCTCTCCTACCTGGTCACATGACCATAAAGCCACACCCACAAAATAAGCCACGCCCACATTGTGGTAGTAAAAAAATTTGCAGCCCTTCACTCAACTTACCTCTGTGTCCCGTTCTTCAACTCCATCGGTCTCTAGGGGGACCTCAGCATTGCTGGAGAGAAAAAAAAGAAGAGAGAATGACGTAATATGTACCTACACTATAGAATTATAAATATAGAAATCTGTATAGTCTGGTGGACAGAAGGAAAAGGGGGGACATGATTGAAGCATTTAAATATGTCAAAGGGTTAAATAAGGTTCAGGAGGGAAGTGTTTTTAATAGGAAAGTGAACACAAGAACAAGGGGACACAATCTGAAGTTAGTCGGGGGAAAGATGGATATATGTTTATCCCAGGCATGTTTAAATTCAGTTACTGTGGATTTATCTACCACGTCTGCTGGAAGTTTGTTCCAAGGATCTACTACTCTTTCAGTAAAATAATATTTTCTCTGGTTGCTTTTGATCTTTCCCCCAACTAACTTCAGATTGTGTCCCCTTGTTCTTGTGTTCACTTTCCTATTAAAAACACTTCCCTCCTGGATCTTATTTAACCCTTTAACATATTTAAATGTTTCGATCATGTCCCCCCTTTTCCTTCTGTCCTCCAGACGATACAGATTGAGTTCATGAAGTCTTTCCTGATACATTTTATGCTGAAGACCTTCCACCATTCTTGTAGCCCGTCTTTGGACCCGTTCAATTTTGTCAATTTTGTAGGTGAGGTCTCCAGAACTGAACACAGTATTCCAAATGTGGTCTCACCAGCGCTCTACATAGCAGGATCATAATCTCCCTCTTCCTGCTTGTTATACCTCTAGCTATGCAGCCAAGCATCCTACTTGCTTTCCCTACCGCCTGACTGCACTGTTCACCCATTTTGAGACCTACTACCTTTCCCTAAGAGAGGGAGAGATAGTAGAAAGTGGAGGGAGAGGAGAAGGGGAGGAAGGAAATAGAAGGGGGAGAGAAGGAGAGAGAAAGCATGGATGGAAACAGAGGGCAGATGAAGAAAGAGAAGGAGCAGAGAGATGAATGAGTGGAGGGAAGTAAGAGGGGGAGAGGAGTAAGAAAGTAGAAAGAGGAGATGAAGGTAGAGGGAGGGGAGTGTAAGAGACAGACTGATGAATAGGAGCTGAAAATTGGTGCAAAATAAGATATTGGTTTATGATTGACCGATTTAAAATGTATGTATATTATTGATATATTTTAAGGTATGTGTCTATCGATATATAAATGGAATTTGTGGAGAAAAATAAAAATGTTTTTTAAAAAGAGAACGGGTGAACTGATCTTGCAAGATCACCCTTATTCTTTGAATGTGCACTCTGTCGACTCCATCCAGATGTATGTTGCAGAAGAATTCATTTTAGATATTGCTATCACAAAAATGCAGCAGGGAGTAAGTTATTAGGAGAAGAAAACAGAGAACACAGTTCAGTTTTAGTGCTGGACCATATTGCAGTTCAAATCTCCACTCAATGATGAAACTCACAGGATGACCTAACAGTCATTTTTATCAACCTCAACGTTGCCTAGCATATGAATTATGATTAAAACAGCCTGATCCCCTCCTCTATGTGGCAGCCCCTCAAATATTGGAACACTGCTATGTCCTTCTCTTCATCAGACTGGCCATGCCCAGTTCCTGCAACCTCTCTTTGTATGTTTTAGTTTCCAGCCCCCTTATCATCCTGTTTGCTCTCTCTCCTCTGCACTTTCTCTAGAGTTTCCATGTCTTTTTTGCAGTGTGGTGACCAAAACTCGATATAGCAATGGTCTAACTAAGGCTCCGAGTTCTTGAAGAGGGGCAACATACAAATCTAATAAATAATAATAATTAATAATAATAATAATAATAATAATAATAATAATAATAATAATTATTATTATTATTATTATTATTATTATTATTATTATTATTATTATTATGTCAATATAACACAGCAAACGAGATCACTATGCTGTATTTCGTATTTCATCACCAGTCGGGCGCTTCCCAAGCACCTAGGACTGCGTGATGTAGCGGTGAATTATGTTTGCCGATCCCAGTAAAGCGGCCTTTTGCAATTGACAGATGGAGATTTTGTCAATTCCGATGGTTTTCAAATGTCCACTGAGATCCTTTGGCACTGCACCCAGCGTGCCAAGGACCACTGGGACCACTTTCACGGGCTTATGCCAGAGTCGTTGCAGCTCGATTTTTAGATCTTCGTATTTCACTAATTTCTCTAGCTGCTTCTCCTCAATTCTGCTGTCCCCTAGGATTGCAATGTCGATGATCCATTCTTTTTCTCCACAATCAAGATGTCTGGTGTGTTATGCTTCAGAATTCGGTCAGTCTGAAGTCTGAAGTCCCACAGTAGTTTTACTTGCTCATTTTCAACCATTTTTTCGGGCTTATGATCCCACCAGTTCTTTGCCACTGGTAAATGGTAGTTCCAGCAAAAGTTCCAGTGGACATTATTATTATTATTATTATTATTATTATTATTATTATTATTATTATTATTATTATTATTATTATTACAGCAGTGATGGCGAACCTATGGCACGGGTGGAGCCATGCTGGCACTCAAGCCATTGCCCTAGCTAAGCTCCAACATGCATGTGTGTGCTGGCCATCTGATTTTTGGCTTGCACAGAGGCTCTGGGAGGGCATTTTTGGCCTCCAGGATGAGGGAGGGTGTTTTTACCCTCCAGGGTGAAAGCTTTGGAACTTAGGAACAGCAAGGCACGAGCCTATGGGGCTCACCAGAAGTTGGGAAACAGGCTGTTTCCAGCCTCCAGAGGGCCTCGGGAGGTGGGAGAAGCTGTTTTTGTCCTCTCCAGGCACTGAATTACAGATGTGGACACTCACACATGCCCGCACACTCTTTTGGCACCCAGGGAAAAAAGGTTTACCATCACTAGCTTATAAAGTGTTATTAATACCTCCCTAGTCTTGTTAGATTTGCTACTTACCACTAGGAGGCATCGTACAACTGATTTTGTCCTTGTTTGGAATTTGTAAGACTAGACTAGACTAGAATTTTATTGGCCAAGTGTGATTGGATACACAAGGAATTTGTCTTGTTGCACACGCTCTCAGTGTACATAAAAGCAAAGATAGGTTTGTCAAGACTAAGAGCCTCCATATATTAGAACATATAAGGTAGTTCTCAATGTTTGACTGTATTGAGCCTGGCAATTAAACTCCTAAATCATTTTTTTCCAGAGCTGTTGTAATTTTTAATGGCTGCTAAATGAATGATTGTAAGTTGAGCACTACCCATAAAGGGAAATACTGGAGACAAATAAAAAGAGACTTACTCAGTACTTTCCGTAGTTTCAGGAGGCTGTGTGATAGGTGGAGTAACGGGAATTTCTAAAAGAAAGAAAGAGGAATATATGGCGGGGGAAACTGATGTTCACAATTCTCAAGTTCTCACTAAAAAAATAAGTTCAGTAACATACATTGAAGAAATATTTAGCTGTAGAGAACTAAAAAGTCAAGATGGATAATCTACAAAACCACAGGGTAAAGCTGGCTGGAGGCTGGACTAGTTTCAGTCGGGGGATCAGACGCCTTCTATAAATTCCTACCTAGAAGCAATGAAATATTTAATACAGGAAAGTATTTGCAGCTCAGGGTTGAGATGAGGCATCCTTGGTGTTCTCTAAGCCCTGTTGTTTATAGACCAACAATCAAGAAGTTAACAATATGAAACAAATAAGAAACAATACTAGAACAGTTTTTAACATACTAGAATTCTATGAGGGTAACAATGAAAAACAATTGGCTATGGTCTTCCTAGATGCACAAAAAGCCTTTGATAATCTAAATTGGGACTTCTTAAAACAACAAATTAAAATTATGAAATTTGGCCCTAAATTTAAAAGAATGATTGATGCTATATATACTAACCAAAAGGCAAGAGTGAGGGTAAATGGTGACATGACTGATGAATTCAAAATTTGTAAAGGCCTAAGACAAGGTTGTCATTTATCACCTCTATTATTTATACTATCACTTGAAGTACTACGCAACCAAATTAGAAACTACAGTGATACTTCGTCTTACAAACGCCTTGTCATACAAACTTTTTGAGATACAAACCCGGGGTTTAAGATTTTTTTGCCTCATCTTACAAACTATTTTCACCTTACAAACCCACCGCTGCCGCTGGGATGCCCCGCCTCCAGACTTCTGTTGCCAGCGAAGCACCCGTTTTTGCGCTGCTGGTATTCCCCTGAGGCTCCCCTCCATGGGAAACCCCATCTCCAGACTTCTGTGTTTTTGTGAGGCTGCAGGGGAATCCCAGCAGGGGCATCCCAGCAGTGCAAAAATGCAGAAGTCCGGAGGTGGGGTTTCGAGGACTTCGGTGTTTTTGCGATGCTGCGATTTCACTGATGTTCCCTTTGCTGGGAAACCCCACCTCTGGACTTCCATTGCCAGTGAAGCACTTGTTTTTTCGATGCTGGGATTCCCCTGCTGGGATTCCCCTGCAGCATCGCAAAAACACAGAAGTCCGGAGGTGGGGTTTCCCATGGAGGGGAGCCTCAGGGGAATCCCAGCAGCGCAAAAACGGGCACTTCGGCTGGCAAAAGGGGTGAATTTTGGGCTTGCACGCATTAATCATTTTTCCATTGATTCCTATGGGAAACATTGTTTCGTCTTACAAACTTTTCACCTTAAGAACCTCGTCCCAGAACCAATTAAGTTTGTAAGACAAGGTATCACTGTATCTGGAAATCAAGGGCACCAATCAAGGAACTGCCAAATAAGCCAACAGTAAATAGCCCAACCAAAGAACCTCTGAGAGAGGGGGGAAATGCCTGCCGATCTTCTGAGAGCCAGTCGCAACTGCAGCGCTGCCATTTGGGCTCTTTTACCCTCTGCACAAGCTTGTTTCAATTTGGTTTCTGAATGTTTCATTATAAGACTAGGTAACATCAGCAGCAGGAGTTTCTTGCCCTCTTGTCCTTAGCTTATAAACGTCTACCTTTATGTACAGTGATCCCTCGTTTTTTGCATGGATGCGTTCCAAGACCACCCGTGAAAAACAAATTTCCGTGAAGTAGAGGAAATATTTTTTTTTAATGTATTTAACGAGTATTTGGACTTTTAAAACCCACCCTTTGCATTAAACAGTCATTCTATAATGTTTCTCAGCTGGAACTACATGTGATATCCTACCAGTTTCTTTAATAGAGTACAGTAGTACTGTGGAAGAATTTTATGAATTTTTAATGGATTTAAAATTTTCAATGGATTTAATGGATTTAAGCCCCCTTTGGAAACCTGTGAAGTAGACAATCCACAAAAGATGAACCACGAAGTAGTGAGGGATTACTGTATATCTATCTCTGCCTACCTGTCCGGAGGTCATCATGGATGATCTGCACATGTGCAGAAGCAACGCACGCAGATCTCCGAACCACTAGCAAAGGTTAAGTTAAACCCATTATTGTGTGGTTAGGAAACCACTCTCTGATAGGTCACAGGTTTTCTAATTGTTCATAAAAGGGGGAAATACAGTGGTACCTCTATTTAAGAATGCTTCTTCTATTTACGAACTTTTTGAGATAAGAACTGGGCGTCCAAGATTTTTTTGCCTCTTCTCAAGAAGCATTTTCCACTTACAAACCCAAGCCTCTGAAACTGTAACCAGAAAACGCAGGGAGAAGCCTCCACGGGGCCTCTCTAGGAATCTCCTGGGAGGAAACAGGGTCAGAAAAGGCGGGGAGAAGCCTCTGTGGGATTTTCTTAATGGATTTGCACGCATTATTCACTTTTACATTGATTCCTATGGGAAAAATTGCTTCTTCTTACAAACTTTTCTACTTAAGATCACGGAACGAATTAAGTTCGTAAGTAGAGGTACCACTGTACATTGAACTGATTTATGCAGAGGAAGGTCAAAGATCATGCTTTATTATGTCGCGGTAGTGCACACCTATAAAAACTTTTGATATAAATTATCAAGGATTGGAACAAATGATGTCACAAGAAAAACGAACGGTGTGTTTTCAAACAAGCAGGAATGCCGTGCAAAAGAAAAAAAAATCTCTCTCTTTCTCTCTCTGTGCTTACCAAAACAAAGATAAAAATGTGGGAAAACAAAGTTATGATTGAGTAGCTACAGGTTAGAAGATAAACTCACCTGGAAATATAAACTGCTGTCTTTGCTGAATGTAGTGAGCGGCTGTTTAGTTTGGGTTTGGTTTAGGCAGAAAAGGAGAAGAAAAAAGGGAAGGTAAAAAGACAAAAGATCACAGTAGTTAAAAAGTTAGCACATGGGACAATTAGTGAGTGTGTGTGTGTGTGTGTAGTAAATTAATCCCACTTCAGAATTAGTAAACTGTAAATAAGCAACCAATGAGAATGCTTCTGAGTGCAAGCAGGTAGAAAAGCATGCAGACAGTTGGGAAATGCTTTTATTTTATTTATTATTTTATTTTTTTTATTGGGTTTTTTAATTATTTAGAAGAGGCAGAAAAATAAGGCTGTCTCACAAACCAAATTCCTTCCCCCTCCTTTTTAGGCTGCTTGCAGGTAGGTCCTCAACTTACAACTATTTAGATAGTAACAGTTAGGTCCCACAGAGTGGATCTTCTCCGGGTCCCGTCAACTAAGCAATGTCGCCTGGCGGGACCCAGGGGAAGAGCCTTCTCTGTGGCGGCCCCAGCCCTCTGGAACCAACTCCCCCCAGAGATTAGAACTGCCCCCACCCTCCTTGCCTTTCGTAAACAACTTAAAACCCACCTCTGCCGCCAGGCATGGGGGAATTGAGATCCTCTTTCCCCCTAGGCCTTTACAATTCTATGCATGGTATGTATGTATGTATGTTTGGTTTTTATATTAATTGATTTTTAATCATCAATACCAAATTACTATTGTACACTGTTTTATTGTCGCTGTTAGCCGCCCCGAGTCTCTGGAAAGGGGCGGCATACAAATCCAATAAATAAATAAATAAATAAATAAATAAACTATTAGAACAGTGTTTCTCAACCTTGGTGGTTTGAAGATGTGTGGACTTCAACTCCCAGAATTCCCCAGCCAGCGTTGCTGGGAGTTGAAGTCCACACAACCTATTTAATAATATTTTCTTGGCCAGGCACATGTGCGTGATTAAAGTGCAGGCACGTGCGGCCGGGCGCATGCATAGAGGTGGCGCATGTGCTCACATTTGCGAACCGGTAAGGAAGGTAAGTGGTGCCAAGAGAATATGAACATTAGCATATGAATATATTCTAGCTGCCAAGAATATATGAACATTATTCTAGTCGACAAAGGTTTCAGGCTGAGAATATTTTGGAAGTGCCCAACTTCTCGGGGGGGAGGGGGGGGCAGAACCAACTTGATCTTTAAGCGATCTGCCACCGACACACTACAGAATTGCAGGCAGACAAAAAAGTAGGTGTGTGGCAGGATTTTTATTTGCAGACATTAAGTATTAAGCATTCTTATAATAACTTTTTAAAGGGGTTTTCGTTTATTAATGTTTTAGCCTTAGATAATGTTTGACTTCTTTTGCTGTTTTGTATCTATTTACTGTATTCATACTGTTGTTGTAAGCCGCCCTGAGTCGTTTGGGATTGAGCGGCATAAAAGTCAAACAGACAGACAGACAGACAGACAGACAGACAGACAGACAGACAGACAGACAGACAGACAGATAGATGATAGATAGATAAATGAATTAAATAAGTGAATAAGTAAATAAGTAAATAAATAAAATATAATAAATAAATAAACAAACAAACAAACAAATAAATAAATAATATCACAACATTACGGGGGTTTTTTGTTTTAACTATTCTAGGCATTCTTGGAACAAGGTAGAGGAGAATCATTCCTATCATCAAAATTGCCGGCGAGATGGGCAGCATGTAAATTTAATAAATAAATATTAGCGGGTTGGCCAGCTTTATTGTTTTCATTTATTTATTTTCATTTGTTTGTTTGATTGATTGATTTACTATATATGCTGCCCCTCTCTGAGGACTCGGGGGCGGCTCACAACATATGAAAGGCAATAAAAACATCTTAAATCCAATTAAATTTAAAAATTAACTGATCTAAAACCCAAGTACATTAGGAATCGATCACTCCCATTCAAACAGCAAACATACACTACATTCATTGGCCAGGAGGCAAGTAATTAATAGCCCCAAGCCTGATGGCACAAATGAGTCTTAAGTCTCTTGCCCCAAGGTTGGTGACATAGGTGAGTCTTAAGACTCTTGCGGAAAGCGAGGAGGGTAGGGGCAGTGTGAATCTCCGGGGGGGGAGCTGATTCCAGAGGGACGGAGTCCCCACAGAGAAGGCTTTTCCCCTAGATCCCGCCAAGCGACATTGTCTAGTTCAGTGTTTCCCAACCTTGGCAACTTGAAGATATTTGGACTTCAACTCCCTGAATTCCCCAGCCAGCGAATGCTGGCTGGGGAATTCTGGGAGTTGAAGTCCAAATATCTTCAAGTTGCCAAGGTTGGGAAACACTGGTCTAGTCGACGGAACCTGGAGACGTCTGGGACCTGACCAAAGATCACGCAGACAACTCTTGTTAGTAGGTAACTGATAAATTAAAGAAAGATGCCATGGCAAAAAAAAAAAAAAGCATTAAGACAAACAGGTTGCATCTTAACGTTGTTGAGTTCGAATTTTTATTTTTAGTTCTTCTTCGGCTGGGCAGAATAGGCAGAAGGCATTCTTTGGCAAACCTGGGTTTTGGGGGTCTTTTTGCTCTTCTGAAAACAACTTACCTGGGAAGTTGAACCGGCTGTCCCGCTGGCCCATGGGAGATGGGTTGTTTGGGGGAGGCGTTGCGCTGGGGGGGTTGGAAGACTGGAAGGGTGCTGGAGAGGATGGCGTGGAAGAAGTGGTGGAAGACGGGTTGCTACTGGAGTCGAGGTGATTGATTGCTGTGGGATGGTCCTGCGGGAGATCAAAGCAAAGAAGCATCTTGAAAATTAGTGCCTTTTTAATTTATTCATTTATTTGTTGCATTTATAGGCCGCTCACTCCGAAACGGACTCTGAGTGGCTAACAATGGGTTATAAATAAAAGTAAAAACAGTAAAAAAACATATGCCCTGGTCAGACCCCACCTGGAGTACTGCATCCAATTTTGGTCACCTCACTACAAAAAAGACATCGAAACTCTGGAGAAGGTGCAAAAAAGAGCAACCAAAATGATTAGGGGACTCGAAACCAAGACTTACGAAGAGAGATTGAGAGAACTGGGCATGGACAGCCTAGAAAAAAGAAGGTCTAGAGGGGACATGATAGCAGTTTACAGATACTTGAGGGGTTGCCATGGTGAGGAGGGGGTCTCTTTATTCCCCAGGGCACCAGAGGGCCGGACGAGGAACAATGGTTGGAAGCTGACCAAGGAGAGATTCAACCTGGAAATAAGGAAGAACTTCCTGACGGTCAGAGCGATCAACCAATGGAACTGCCTGCCAGGGGAGGTGGTGAACTCCCCAACTCTGGACACCTTCAAGAGGAGATTGGACTTCCATTTGGCTGGGGTGCTGTAGGGTTTCCTGCTCAGGCAGGGGGTTGGACTCGATGACCTAACGGTCCCTTTCAACTCTATTAATAAATAAAAAATAAAATAAAAATAAATAACTAAAATCACATCTATCATTCGTTCTTATCTAGAAAAGTTCTTAAGTAGAGGCGTTCTTAAGTAGAGGTACCACTGTATTTCCATTCACATTTTTTTTACAAATCACAGGTTAGTGGCTTTTGAGATGAGACATAACGTCATTCTTGGCCTTCCTTCCTTAGCGAGAAAGCTTTGTTTTAAGACTCTGAGCTCAAGCCATAACTGGCTATGTCTGGCCAACCTCTTAAACCAGGATGGTCAATTGATGAGACACTTGTAGCCTTTTTAATCCCAAGTAGGCTTTTCCTATGGATCGCAATCCTGTTAAAATCTGGCATCTAGATGTGGGTAGTTCTCGACTTACAACCATTCATTAAGCCAGTGTTTCCCAACCTTGCCAACTTGAAGATCTCTGGACTTCAACTCCCAGAATTCCCCAGCCAGCATTCTCTGGCTGGGGAATTCTGGGAGTTGAAGTCCAAATATCTTCAAGTTGCCATGGTTGGAAAACACTGCATTAAGCGACTGTTTGAGACGACAACAGCACTATTTATTTATTTATTTATTTATTTATTTATTCATTCATTCATTCATTCATTCATTCATTCATTCATTAGATTTGTATGCCACCCCTCTCCGTAGACTCAGGGCGACTTATAACAATAACAAGAACAATGTAAGAACAAATCTAATAATTTAAAAAACACTAAAAACTCCATTATTAAAAGCAAACATACACACAAACATACCATGTATAAACTGTATAGGCCCGGGGGAGATGTCTCAGTTCCCCCATGCCTGACGGCAGAGATGGGTCTTAAGAACTTTACGAAAGGCGAGGAGGGTGGGGGCAGTTCTAATCTCCGGGGGGAGCTGGTTCCAGAGGGTCGGGGCCGCCACAGAGAAGGCTCTTCTCCTGGGTCCCACCAAACGACTATAATAGCAACCAGGGGGGGTTCCATTTACTTTTGCCAGCAGTTTGCATCGCAACGTTTCGGACACATGGGCACATCCCCTTGGCCAATTTCACTTTGGTGCAGGACTGGATTCCTACACTTGCGGTCCGGTGCGGGCTCTCCAGTAGCAGCCCGCTGATGATGCAATTTAGGTGTGACCGCTCCAGTGCCGTCTTTCCTGGTCCATGCGCACCACCATCTTTTTTTTTTTTTTGGTAATTTTGCGCTAGAAAAGTCCTGCGCATGCGCAGAAGTAGAATCAGTGCTTTTTTCCCGGTTTAGGCTTGAAATTTTCTTCTGTGCATGCGTGGAAGTAGAATCGGCACATCAAATGTCACGATGAACACCGGCAGTGAAAGGTAAGTGGAACCCACCCCTGCTTCCGCGCATGCTCAGAAGGTGGATTCAGGCCAAAACACACCTGTGTTTCGGGTGAAGAAATAAAGGTCAGTATTTGTTGTGGTTGGCTCTGGCCCAGCTCCTGCCCCAGGGAATGGGGAGGTGGATGCAGGGGAAACTTCAACATGTCACAGGCCTGTGTTATTGCCGACAGACTCAGTTCAGAGTTTAGTTTCCTCGGACGAAGAAGAAGGTGGGAGTGACTTGGCAGAGGAGGGCTTGGCACACAGCCAAGGCAGTCAATCTTCCTTATCTCCTACTGCTTCAGACATTTTGGACCCACGCAAGCGCAGAATTATGCGTAGAAGAGACCAAGTAAGAACATATTACAGGAAATAAGGAAGGCCACCTGTGTTTGGGTGGGGCTCCAGCAATTAGGGCTGCTGCTATAAATAGCAGCATGTGGGTTGGCCATTGTGGAAGAATATCTGTTCACAGTTCGTCAGGAATCTTGTGTGCTGGACTTTGTTGCTTTTTTATGCCTTTGAAACCAAAGCAGAGCAATGTGTGTGTGTCACTTCATTGGAAGAAGAAGGGGGGTGAAGTTTCTTCACAGCTGCTAGCTAAGTACTTAATGACTGCTTAAGGGAAATTGTACAGACTACCCGGTTGTTTTGGGAAGAGTGCTCTTTGCAATACAAAAAGAGCGCTTAGTTTGTTTTGACTTTTGTGATAAAGAACATTGTTTTGAATTTTCAAACGTGTGTGTGTCTGAAATTTGTACCCTTGAATTTTCAGGAGGCTCCTGAATTTTCAGGAGGTTTTTTCAAATCACAGAACGAGAAGAAGCCATCCGAACACAGTAAAACTGTTCTGTCTGGGTGCCCCCAGACTTCAACACCAACTGGAAAAAGCAGCCAGACACGCTGGTAAAAGCAAAAGCACTTTATAGTTTGAAAAATAAACACAGAGAAAAACCTGTTCTTCCCAACAGGCAGGCTATGAGACTTCACAGCAGAGTCCTGACGGCCAGACAATACAGCAGACTTCTTGCTGGCACACCCACCACTGTAGAGAATAAGACCCACACCTTTTTTCTCCCAAGGTTTCAGTATTCAAAGTCACAAACCAGAATTCCAAGACGCCAAAGATCACAGCCAGGTCCCAGGACTCCCAAAGATAATACTCCACAAGCCAGGAAGGGTGGGTCTGCCTTTTCAGCCTTTCCAGAGAGCACCACACCCAAACCCAGCTGTTGCCTCTTTAGTGCTGAAAGTACCTGGCTAATTGTCCCCTTCGTTGTGTTGCTCTTCTCTGCCGGAGATCGATGATTGCTTGTGCATTTTCATCTAAGGAATCCAGGCTGCTTGCTGGGGAGAGCTCCCCCTCGGGGGACTCTGGCTGTCCTCCCTCTCCCTCAGCCTGAGATTCCTCCTCCCCGTCTGCCTGAACCTCCTGTTCCTCATCCTCCCCCTCTGAGCAGGAAGCCGGCAGAGGATCAGCCGTTCCCTGAGGGGCCTCAGATGGAATCACAACAAAAACCAGATGAAAATTCAGAAAAAAAATATGGTGGAAAGCACAAACCGGCACAGACAGAGCTGGATCTGTGATGCCAAAATTGTTGTTGTGAGCTGCCCCGAGTCTTCGGAGAGGGGCGGCATACAAATCTAATAAATTATTATTATTATTAAATTATTACATCACCAGGAGGTCGCTAAAGGTTCTGCGATCTGGTCCGAATCGGGAGGAACCCACCCCTGATTACAACCGATCGGTTGCGTCTTCAAAATGTGGGTGCTTGGCAATTGTCATGTATTTACAAGGGTTATAGCATCTTGGAATCCCGTGCTTGCCATCTGCAATCTTCCTAGCCAACTTCTGACAAGCAAGCTCAATGGGGATTCGCTCAATGACTCTGTGATTCTCGTAACTAAGACAGTGATTTGCTTATCAACCTTGGCAAAAATGTTGTAAGATTGGGTGTGACTCACTTAACTAGAAAAATAGAAACATAGAAGACTGACGGCAGAAAAAGACCTCATGGTCCATCTAGTCTGCCCTTATACTATTTCCTGTATTTTATCTTAGGATGGATATATGTTTATCCCAGGCATGTTTAAATTCAGTTACTGTGGATTTACCAACCACGTCTGCTGGAAGTTTGTTCCAAGGATCTACTACTCTTTCAGTGAAATAATATTTTCTCACGTTGCTTTTGATCTTTCCCCCAACTAACTTCAGATTGTGTCCCCTTGTTCTTGTGTTCACTTTCCTATTAAAAACACTTCCCTCCTGAACCTTATTTAACCCTTTAACATATTTAAATGTTTCGATCATGTCCCCCCTTTTCCTTCTGTCCTCCAGACTATACAGATTGAGTTCATGAAGTCTTTCCTGATACGTTTTATGCTTAAGACCTTCCACCATTCTTGTAGCCCGTCTTTGGACCGGTTCAATTTTGTCAATATCTTTTTGTAGGTGAGGTCTCCAGAACTGAACACAGTATTCCAAATGTGGTCTCACCAACGCTCTATCTAAGGGGATCACAATCTCCCTCTTCCTGCTTGTTATACCTTTAGCTATGCAGCCAAGCATCCTACTTGCTTTTCCTACTGCCCTACTTGCTTTTCCTACTACTTTGCTTAGCAACGGAAGTTCTGGTCGTAAGATCAATAAAATCTAAATCTAATTAATAAATAATAAGATAGAGGGCTCCCTATACTGGCTTTCAATAGCACAGGTTTCATTAAAATGCATTTGCTAAACACTGTGTGGGAATACAACCGCAGGCGGTTATAATTTTTGGAGTGTTTTTTGCAAAACTCAATACTATACCTTTTTAGCTTGGGCTTTTGGAAGAGTCCCAAACTGGGGTTCTGAAGGCCGGTCCACCGGATTATTGATATCGGAAGGAACGCTCTCTGTTCTCCTTAACCGTGGTACTATTGAAGAAGAGAGAAGAAGTCAACGTTTTCCTTAGCCTTCTTAAAATTACAACGGCAACCCTGAATTAAAAATAGCAGAGTTGGAGATCTTCTGGGAGTGATGGCAAAGCTATGGCACAGGTGCAAAAGGTGGCACGCAATGCCATATCTGCTGGCACACGAGCCATTGTGTTTGCCCAGGTTCGCCTGGTGCACCAGTTGCGGCCCTATTTGGACAGGGAGTCACTGCTCACAGTCACTCATGCCCTCATTACCTCGAGGTTCGATTACTGCAATGCTCTCTACATGGGGCTACCTTTGAAAAGTGTTCGGAAACTTCAGATCGTGCAGAACGCGGCCGCGAGAGCCATCGTGGGGCTTCCTAGATTCGCCCACGTTTCTGCAACACTCCGTGGCCTGCATTGGCTGCCGATCAGTTTCCGGTCACAATTCAAAGTGTTGGTTATGACCTTTAAAGCCCTGCATGCCATTGGACCAGATTACCTCCGGAACCGCCTGCTACCACACGAATCCCAGCGACCGATAAGGTCCCACAGAGTTGGCCTTCTTCGGGTCCTGTCGACCAAACAATGTCATTTGGTGGGCCCCAGGGGAAGAGTTTTCTCTGTGGCAGCCCCAGCCCTCTGGAATCAACTCCCCCCGGAAATTAGAACGGCCCCCACCCTCCTTGTCTTTCGTAAATTACTCAAGACCCATCTATACCACCAGGCATGGGGGAGTTGAGACACCTTTCCCCCAGGCTTTTTTATATTTATGTTTGGGTATGTATCTGTTGTTTGCTTTTTAAAATATGATACAGTTTTATGTGCTTTTTAATATTAGATTTGTTTTCGCTGGAATATTATTTTTATTATTGTTGTGAGCTGCCCCGAGTCTTCGGAGAGGGGCGCCATACAAATCTAATAAATAAATAAATAAATTGTCCTAGCTCAGCTCCAACATACATGTATGTGCTGGCCAGCTGATTTTTGGCTCACACAGAGGCTCTGGGAGGGCGTTTTTGACTTCCAGAGATCCTCCAGAATGAGGGAGGGTGTTTTTACATTCCAGGGAAGCCTTTGGAGCCTGGGGAGGGCAAAACATGAGCCTACTGGGCCCACCAGAAGTTGGGAAACAGGCTGTTTCCAGCCTCCAGAGGGCCTCCGGGGGTGTGGGGGGGTGGAAGCAGTTTTCACCCTCCCCAGGCATTGCATTAGGGGTGTGGGCACTCGAGCATGCACGATAGCACATGCACACGCTCTTTCGGCACCCTAGGAAAAAAAGTTCGCCATCACTGTTCTAGTCCAACCTTTTACTCAAGTAGGGGACCCGGTATCCGTGATAGCGAACCTATAACACCCATGCCATAAGTGGCACGCAGAGCCATATTGGTGGGCACGTGAGCTCAGGTCCGGCGCGCGGATTTTCAGGCTATTTGGGCTCATTGAGAGTTGGGAAAGAGCCTGTTTCCAACCTCCGGAGCGGGTGGGGAAGGGCCATTTTTTTTGCTCTCCCTAAGCTCCAGGGCCTTTCAAGGAGCCAGGGAAGGGTAAAAATGGCCTTCCCCTTCCCCGGAGGCTAGAAACTTTCTGCTTGCTGACTTCTGGTTGGAAGTCCCTTTTTTTTTGCTCTCCCCAGGCTTCTCCTATCTAGAAACCTGTGGAGGGCGAAAAGAGCCTTCCCCATCCCTCTGTTGGCCCTCCGGAGGCCAGAAATGGCCTGTTTCAAGGCTCTGAAGCTGAGGGAAAGCAAAAAAAAACCCAGGCCTTCCGGTCCAACCGGAGGTTGACAAACAGGCCAATTTCTGCCTCCAGAGAGCCTCCAAGGGGGTGGGGTAGGCTGTATTCGCCCTCCCCATGCTCCTAAAAAGGTTTTGACGCCTGGGGAGAGTGAAAAACGGGTGTGCCATCGCATGCTGAGAGTGGGAGGGTCAAGCATGCATGTGTAGAGGCCCCCATATGGAATTACGGGTGTGGGAACACATGCACACGATGCCCCATGCTCTTCCCCCCCCCTCCCCGCTTTAGGCACACAAACCCAAAAAGTTTGGCCATCACTGCCCTGTATCATTCTGGACATATGGCTGCCTAGTCCCTTCAGTGTCAGTTCCAGTGATGGATGTCCTACAACTTCTAAAGGCAAACCATCCCAGGCATTAATTGTGTAGCCAACCAGACATACTGTAGATGGGAGTAATATGTTCCCTATTTGGACCGGGAATCACTGCTCACAGTCACTCATGCTCTCATCACCTCGAGGCTCGACTACTGTAACGCTCTCTACATGGGGCTATCTTTGAAAAGTGTTCGGAAACTTCAGATCGTGCAGAATGCAGCTGTGAGAGCAATCATGGGCTTCCCTATGTATGCCCATGTCACACCAACACTCCGCAGTCTGCATTGGTTGCCGATCAGTTTCCGGTCACAATTCAAAGTGTTGGTTATGACCTATAAAGCCCTTCATGGCATCGGACAGAATATCTCCGGGACCGCCTTCTGCCGCACGAATCCCAGCGACCGGTTAGGTCCCACAGAGTGGGCCTTCTCCGGGTCCCGTCAACTAAACAATGTCGTTTGGCGGGTCCCAGGGGAAGAGCCTTCTCTGTGGCGGCCCCGACCCTCTGGAA
This sequence comes from Erythrolamprus reginae, assembly GCF_031021105.1. Classification (NCBI taxonomy): domain Eukaryota; kingdom Metazoa; phylum Chordata; class Lepidosauria; order Squamata; family Dipsadidae; genus Erythrolamprus; species Erythrolamprus reginae. Next base: position 412,569,020 of record NC_091950.1, read on the forward strand.
CCAGCTCGCCCCTGAGATTAGAACTGCCCCCACCCTCCTTGCCTTTCGTAAACTCCTTAAAACCTACCTCTGCCGTCAGGCATGGGGGAATTGAGACATCTCCCCCGGGCCTATACAATTCATGTATGGTATGTTTGTGTGTATGTTTGGTTTTAAATAAGGGTTTTTAATTATTTTAAACATTAGATTTGTTATACTGTATGCTGTTTACTACTGTTGTTAGCCGCCCCGAATCTACGGAGCGGGGCGGCATACAAATCTAATAAATAAATAAAATAAAATAAAATAAAATAAATAAAATAAAAATAAATAAAAATAAATAAAAATAAATAAAATAAATAAAATAAATAAAATAAATAAAATAAATAAAATAAATAAAATAAATAAAATAAATAAAATAAATAAAATAAAATAAATAAATGTTATGTCAAAGGCTAATAATACAAGAACAGAGTTGGAAGGAACTTTGGTGGTCTTCTAGTCCAACCCCTTGCTTGAACAGGAAACCTGCCCTATACAATTTCAGACCAATGGTTTGTCCAATCTTCCAAAGCTCCTGTGATGGAGCACAAACAACTTCTAGAGGCAAGTCATTCTAATGATTAATAGTCCCTACTGTTGGGAAAAAAATTCCTTAATACCAGATTGCTTCTCTCCTTGATTAGTTTCCATCCATTGTTTCTTGTCCTGCCTTCAGGTGTCTTGGAAAATAGTTGATCCCTTCTTCTTTGTGTCAACCCCTCAAATACTGGAAAGACTGCATTCATGTCCCTCCTAAGCTCAATTCCTGCAATCGTTCTTCATATGTTTTAGTCTCCAGCCCTCTAATTATCTTCGTTGCTCTTTTCTGCACTCCTTCCAGAGTCTCTACATCTTTTTTCTAATACAGTAGTACCTCTAGATACGAGCTGCTCCACAAGCGAGTATTCCAAGTTACGAGCCGCGACACGAGCGAAATTTCTGTTCGACACCCGAGCTCAAATTCGGGATACGAGCCGAGCTTCCACTAGGTGGCGCAAGAATCTCCTTGCTTCCAGTTATCTCGGCGCGAAAAACAAAGTCTAAAGGCATTCGTTCGAGATGCGAGTTGATCGACTTACGAGCTCGGGTCTGGAACGAATTAAACTCGTATGTCGAGGTACCACTGTATAGTAACGCGAACTGGATATAACTGAACATAAAAACTGAACAATAAACAGCAAGCAATCCGATAAGGGAAAGAAAAGTTTAAAAAGAATATAAAGGCACTTACTAGGTAAGAAAGATATTCTACAGGGTGGGGCTTCTTTGGTGCATTTATTGTGACATTTTAATCTGCAAAAAGGGGAAAAGACATATTAGGAACAAGCTAAGCTGAATTGTGGTCGGGGAAAATACTTCCACTTCTTTTCTCGGGAGACAACAGGGGGCGCCGATTAGTGTGTGAAGTTGGAGCCACAAGTTTTAAAAGTTGCCAAGTTTGAAGACCTCTGTTACAAAGGATAACTTTCAACCACAGGGGGAACTCCATTAACATTGGCTTACCTGCAGTGTTTGCATTTTACTCCAAACATCATACTTTTCTGACACACTTGGCACACCTGAGAGAGCCAGGATTTTGTAGAAAACCTGAATGAGAGGAAACAGAACACAGCTGTAAAAGTGTTGTACCTGATTCTTGACAAATGTATCTTTTATTTTATGTACGTTGAGAGTGTATGCACCAAAGATAAATTCCTTGTGTGTCCAAACACACTTGGCCAATAAAGAATTCTATTCTATTCTATTCTATTCTATATTCTATTCTATTCTATTCTATATTCGATTCTATATTCTATTCTATTCTCTTCTATATTCTATTCTCTATTCTATTATAAATTCTATTCCATTCTCTATTCTCTTCTCTTCTATATTCTATTCTATTCTATTCTATTCTCTATCCTCTATTCTTTATTCTCTATTCTATTCTCTATTCTATTCTTTATTCTCTATTCTATTCTCTATTCTATATTCTATTCTATATTCTATTCTATCCTATTCTATATTCTATTCTCTATTCTCTATTCTCTATTCTTTATTCTCTATTCTATTCTAAATTCTATTCCATTCTCTATTCTCTATTCTATTCTCTATTCTATTCTATTCTATATTCTCTTCTATATTCTATTCCATATTCTATATTCTACAGTATATTCTATATTCTATATTCCATATTCCGGTTTGTCCATTGGGGGATTTTTTTGCCTCTGGAACTTCAGCGAAGCTTCCCTGAAGCGTCCAGAGGACCAAATGGCCTTTCCCAAGACTGAAAATAAGCTGTCCAGCACACGCATATACGCTGGAGCTGAAACATGGCAAAGTCTCGCGTGCCCTCCCATATGGCTCCGTGTGCCGCGGATGCTCACCATCATGGGCCCTAGGGAGTTTGGGCGGCATAAAAATCCAAATAAATAAAATAAATAAATAAAATTTGATTTTACCCCTAGTTGAATCATTGCAACCGAGTCTACAGAGAGGGGCAGCATACAAATCTAATAATAAGTAACTTAGACTAATTTGAGAGGCATCCAGGCAGGTACAGTTCAGGCAGGGAGTTGTTGAAAAGTAGCAACTCCTCCCACACCAACCTCAGCAGTTTCCTCTCCAAAGTATGTTGCAGACCACTCTATCCTGGATGGCTGAGCATCTTCATCGACATTGAACTTGTGTGTTCAACCATCTGAAAATCTTACCTGTGTGTTACAGACAGGCCGATATCTCTTCGTACCGCTTGTGGCGATCCCTGGGGTAAATCTAGGAAAATGAAAGATTTTTTGAAAGTTAGTTAAGTTAAATGCCTTTTGTCAAACAGCCTGCAAGGCAGACGGTCTATCAACTTTGAAACGGATCTAGGCTACCGTTGTCATCTTTTCATTTCTCAAAATTTTGCACGGACAAAAAATGCCAAATATCAGCCAAATCTCACAAGCGCGAGCATCCACGTGCAAGATTTGTCTCCCTGTGCATGCGCAGAAGCCAAATCTCACGCGGGCACATGCTCCCACCCATCAGCCACACGGAACTGCTTGGGTGGCTGTGTTCCCTACCGGTGCTATGGCGTCAAGCGCACTGGTAGGAATCCAATATTGCTTCCAGCTCTGTTAATCTATTTACAGATGGTGGGCAACCGTCGACGCCTGGGAGATCTGGGTGCAGTGGTCCTAGGCTAGGTGGGTGTGGGGCACATAGGGCGGCTCCATCCACCCACCCCACCCTAGCTTGATTTTCTTTATGCCTGTGCCTCACAGTGGGTAGGGCTTAACTAGGCCTTATTTGGGGGATAGGGCTTATATTATGCGCAGGAGTGAAAATTGGGCTAAAGCTTGTTTTTGGCGTAGGTCGTATTTTCGGAAAAATACAGTAGCACTTAAGACTTTTATACTGGGCATGGATAGCCTAGAGAAAAGAAGAGCCAGGGGGGACATGATAGCATTATACATATACTTGAGAGGTTGACACAGAGAGGAAGGGGTCACACTATTTTCCAGGGCACCAGAGGACCAGACGAGGAACAACGGATGGAAGCTGACCAAGGAGAAATTCAACCTGGAAATAAGGAAGAACTTCCTGATGGTCAGAGCAATCAACCAGTAGAATGGCCTGCCAGCGGAGGTGGTGAACTCCCCAACTTTGGACATTTTCAAGAGGAGATTGGACTTTAATTTGGCTGGGGTGCTGCAGGATTTCCTGCTTAAGCAGGGGGTTGGACTTGATGACCTTCAAGGTCCCTTTCAACATACATACATACATACATACATACATACATACATACATACATACATACCGACCCATAGTAGTTTATAGGATTCTCTGGGGAAGAAAGAGCCAGAGGTTTTAAGAGAGGGAGTGGGTGCCTTATATTCTGTGCTGGGGAAAATTCTGGGAGTGGAAGTCTTCCCATCTTAACTTGACTGAATTGAGGAATGCTCCTCTAAATATTGTTGTTGTTGTTGTTGTTGTTGCTGTTGTTATTATTATTATTATTATTATTATTATCATTATCATTATTATCATTATTATTATCATCATCATCCGAGTCGCTCCAAGTCTACGGAGAGCGGTGGCATACAAATCTCATAAATAATAATCATAATCATCATCATCATCATGATCATCATCATCTTCTTCTTCATCATCATTATTATTAATTCAATTTATATGCCGCTCCTCTCCGAGGACTTGGGGTGGCTTACATTACAACATATAAAACAATAGTATACATCTAGATACAGTTTAGTTTCAACTAAAAGTTACATTTTAAAAAGTTACATTCAAAAACTAAAAAACCCTATTAAAATACACACATATCCCTTCATTCAAACTCATTGTACATTCATTAGCCAAGGGGCAGAGTCTAATAACGCCACGTTTGATGGCACAGGTGAGTCTTTAGACTCTTTCGAAAGGCGAGGAGGGTCGGGGCAAGACGAATCTCCGCGGGGAGCTGATTCCAGATACATACAGTGGTTCTCAACCTTTCTAATGACGTTAATACAGCTCTTCATATTGTGGTGACCCCCAACCATAAGTCTAGCACCAATTCTCCCAACTGAGCTTTAATCTAATTGGCAGGAAGGTCAGAGGGACAGTGTAAATGCCTGATTGGTCATATTGTAAAAATATATTCCAAGGCGCCGGAATAGAAGCTTTAGTTCCTAACACCAGGGGAAATTTGTCTTTTTCCATGGTCTTAGGCGACCCCTGTGAAACGGTCATTTGACCCCCAAAAGGGTCCCAACTCCCAGGTTGAGAACCACTGAGTTCTAAAGCTTCTGGCAGTTTGTTTTCCCTTTCCCAACTCTAGGTGGCACCAAATTCTCATTTCTCAATGTCTTCTGGTACTGTACCTATATTTCTCAACAAGAATTTTAAATTACTCTTAAAAAAATATTGTTTTCCCAGCAATGGTGCAGTGGATTGCCAACCCATTCAATTTCTGGGAATGTTAGCGAGTTAGCGAACTCATTTTCCATAAAGCCGTGAGGTTGTTCAAATAACAAGCGTTTCCAGAAGCGGAAGAAGCCAGAGGTCACCTGAGATTAAACTAAAAACAACAGAATGACAGAATTGGAAGAGACTTTGCAGATCTTCTAATCCAACCCTCTGTTCAAGCAGGAGACTATACCAGTGATGGTGAACCCATGACACGGGCGCCACAGGTGGCACGCGGAGCCATATCTGCTGGCACATGAGCCGTTGCCCTAGGTCAGCTCCAGCACACAATGGTGCACCGGCCTGCTGATTTTTGGCTCACACTGAAGCGCTGGGAGGGCATTGTCGGCTTCCAGAGGGCCTCCAGGGGGAAAGGAGAGGGCGTTGTTGCCCTCCCGAGGTTCCAACAAAGTCTCTGGAGCCTGGGGAAGGTGAAAAACGGGCCTACCATTTGGGAAACGTTTGGGAAATGGACTGTTTCTGGCCTGCATAAGGCCTCCGGGAGGGCAGGGGAAGCAATTTTCGCCCTCCCCAGGCACTGAACTATTGGTGTGGGGACTTGTGCAGGCATGAGAGTGTGTGTGCACAGGCTTTCCGCACCCGAAGGGAAAAAGGTTCGCCGTCACTGCCCTAAACCCATGATTGTGAACCTCTGGCAGGCAGTAGTAGATCCTTGGAACAAACTTCCAGCAGACGTGGTTGGTAAATCCACAGTAACTGAATTTAAACATGCCTGGGATAAACATATATCCATCCTAAGATAAAATACAGGAAATAGTGTAAGGGCAGACTAGATGGACCATGAGGTCTTTTTCTGCCGTCAGTCTTCTATGTTTCTATGTTTCTATGCCACAAGTGGCATGTGGAGCCATATTGGTGAGCACGCAAGCTCAGGTACAGTGGGCATGCATGCGCCGGCCAGCTGATTTGGGGGCTTTCTGGGCCCACTGGGAGTTGGGAAACAGCCTGTTTTCAGCCTGCGAGGGAGGGGGGAGGCCTGTTTTTTTCTCTCTGCAACCTCCAGAGCAGTGATTTTCCACCTTTTTTGAGCCGCGGCACATTTTTTACATTTACAAAATCCTGGGGCACACCTCCAACCAAAATGACACCAAATGACACTCTAACGCAGTACACATTATACATATAGTTAATAATATAGTTTCTAAATGTATTTATACTCACTTAGTGTGAAACCTGGGCCTGTTTCGATGAACACAAAAGGGATATCCTGGCAGGAATGGTAGTTTGGGGACCCTTGTTTAATTTCCCCACGACACATCTGACCATGTCTTGCGGCACACTGGATGAAAAACACTGCTCCAGAGCCTTTCTAGGAGCCTGGGGAGAGCAAAAAACCCAGGCCTTCCAGTTCCACCAAAACTTGGCAAATGGACCCTTTTCTGCCGTCGGAAGGCCGTTTTCACCTTCCCCAGGTTCCTAGAAAGGCTTTAATTTGATTTGATTTGATTTGATTTGATTTAATTAATTTATTCGACTACGCCACCCAATCCCGTAGGACTCGGGATTGACACCTGGGGATAGCAAAAGGCGTGACATTGCATGCTGGGAGTGGGGGGTGTCATGTGCACATGCGCATGGGGATAACATGGAATTATGGGTTTGGGCAATGAAGGGTCACTCTTCCTATTTTCTACTGGAGCTCCCTTGGAGGCTGTCACGGGCGTGCACTCGCCCATTGGTTACGCATCGGCCCTTTGGCACGAGATTTGTCGGCTGCGCATGCGTAAGTCAAATTTCGTCCGAGGAAATTGCGTAAGAGTGAGATTTCGGTTATTTCCGCCAATATTTTTGCTTCCGCGCATGCACAAAAGCAAAAAACGGCGTAAATAGCCAAAATCTTTCTTTCTCGCGCATCCTTGCATGAGATTTGATTTGCTGTTCATGCGCAGTGGCCATGTCTCACACGGGGGCATCGGGGGCACACAGCTGTGTACGCATCTGGGATTTTACTACTGGAGCTGCGTATCTGGGAGCACTGGCTGCTGCCTGCCACTAGGTGTGGCATGCATACGGGTGCCCCCCTGCACCCCCCCTTTTGGCATGCGAACCAAATAAGGTTCGCCATCACTGCCCTATATCATTCCAGACCAGTGACTGTCCAGTCTCTTCTTCCATAACTACAGTGATGGAGTTCTCACTATCAAGAAGTTTCTACTTATTTCTAGGTTGCGTCTCTCCTTGATTAGTTTCCATCCATTGCTTCTTGTCTTATCATCTGGTGCTTTGGAAAATAAGTTGACTCTCTCTTCTTTGAACATTGGAACACTGCTACCGTGTTTCCCTGAAAATAAGACACTGTCTTGTATTAATTTTTGCTCCAAAAGTTTTGCTACGTCTTATTTTTGGGGGGTGCCTTATATTTCTCATATAAGACAAATTCACAGGCAGAAAAGCTGACACCCCCAAAGAAAGTGTACCGTACGGTACACTGATTACGGTACAGTAGCTGTCAGTATGGCACCCACCCACACAAACGACGGCACTTATATGGTACAACAGTATACTCCCGCTATTGCAGCCTCCGGCCACCAGAGGAACTACAGTCTACGCACTTTAGTGGAGACTGTAATGGCGGTGAGACAGCAGCAGACTGTGTCTGTTGTACTGGACGGTACAAAGCGATGGAAGGGGCCAGCAGGGGATGCCACATTATTACGGTACCGCTATGAACAGCTTTGAATGGTACCGTATGTTTTTCCACTGTACCATATGTAAACTTGACTACGCCTTATTTTCAGGAGGTGCCTTATATTAGCAAATTCTGCAAAACCTCTGACATGCCTTACTTTCGGGGTACGTCTTATTTTCGGGAAAACAGGGTATCATGTCACCCCTAGTATTTTTTTTCTCTAGACTAGACATACCCAATTTCTGCAACCGTTCTTTATATCTTTTAATTTCCAAATCCCTAGTCCTCTTCGTTGTTTTTCTCTGCACTTTTTCTAGAGTCTCTGCATCTTTTTAATATTGTGGTGATCAAATGTGGTGATCAGATTACCAAGACCTTCTTATACATGTTATCTTTGAGTTACAAAAATTTACTAAGAAACTTTTCAAAGTTACAATAGCACATCAGAATAGGAATAGGAATAGCTCTGGGTTAGGATTGGAAAGGAAAGGAAAGGAAGGGAAGGGAAGGGAAGGGAAAGGAAGGGAAAAGAAAAGAAGGGAAGGGAAAAGAAAGGAAGGGAAGGGAAAGACAGAGAGGGGAAAGGAAGGGAAAAGAAAAGAAAGGAAGGGAAGGGAAAGAGAGGGGGGGAAAGGAAAGGAAGGGAAAGGAAAGGGAGGGAGGGAGGGGAAAGGAAAGGAAGAGAAAGGAAGGGAAGGGAAGGGAAAGGAAAGGAAGGCAAAAGAAAAGAAGGGAAGGTAAAAGAAAGGAAGGGAAGGGAAAGACAGGGAGGGGAAAGGAAAGGAAGGGAAGGGAAGGGAAAGGAAGGGAAAAGAAAAGAAAGGAAGGGAAAAGAAAGGAAAGGAAGGGAAGGGAAGGGAAAAGAAAGGAAGGGAAAGACAGGGAGGGGAAAGGAAAGGAAAGGAAGGGAAAGGAAGGGAAGGGAAGGGAAGGGAAAGAGAGGGAGGGGAAAGGAAGGGAAGGGAAGGGAAAAGAAAGGAAGGGAAGGGAAAGAGAGGGAGGGGAAAGGAAGGGAAGGGAAAGAGAGGGAGGGGAAAGGAAAGGAAGGGAAAGGAAAGGAAGGGAAGGGGAAAGGAAGGGAAGGGAAAGAGAGGGAGGGGAAAGGAAAGGAAGGGAAAGGAAGGGAACAGAACAAACTATTCTTGAATGTAGACCTTTAGGTGTTAAATTTGCTAATGCAGGAACATACAATGCATACATCTGAAAGCATAATTTTGTCACCCAAGGGCTAGATTCCTGTGCCCCATGTCATATAAAAAGAAGGCTAATTCTACATACATCTGTGGCTGTGAGATTTTGATTTCACGGTTCGGAGTTTTGAAACGCTCCATAATGAGATTGAGGTTTGGGTCGGCAGCGTATTGGCAGTTGTGCCTGATAGCGATTATGTAGTGATGCCGTTTGGGTGGCGGAGGAAATGAAGGCGCTATGCAAAGCAGGGTTGCTCAACCTTGGGGACTTTGCTCAGTTCCCAGATTTCCCCAGACTCAGGAATTCTGGGAGTTGAAATCCATTCCCTTAACATTGTCAAGGTTGAGAGTTGGGGGGAGGGGAAGAATCCAAATATTTGACGGTCCATCTATCTATCTATGCTATTTTTATGCCACCCTTCTCCTTAGACTCAGGGCGGCTTACAACATGTTAGCAATAGCACTTTTTAACAGAGAATCAGCCTACTGCCCCCACAATCTGGGTGTGGGCAATTAGCCTATTGCCCTAGCTCAGCTCCAGCATGTATTTGTGTGCTGACCAGCTGATTTTGGGCTCACACAGAGGCTCTTGGAGGGCGTTTTCAGCCTCTGGAGGGGCGGAGGAGGGCATTTCCCTTGCCGGCTTGCAGCAAGCCCAACAGCAGGAAGGGTGGACAAGCGAGGGGCATCGCGGTGGTGGGGCTCTACGGAGCCGGAGCGAGCAAGTGTGCTTCTGCAAACTGTCCGCCTGAAAAAAGTGGGACTTTTTAAAAATAATGCGGGATGCAGGAAAAATTCCTAAAAAGCGGGACTATCCCGCTAAAAGCGGGACGTCTGGTCACCTTATCCATGGAGCCTCTCTAGGAATCTCCTGGGAGGAAATAGGGCCTGAAATGGTGGGGGAGAAGCCTCCGTGGGGCCTCTCTAGAAATCTCCTGGGAGGAAACAGGACCGGAAAAGGTGGGGGAGAAGCCTCCGTGGGGCCTCTCTAGGAATCTCCTGGGAGGAAACAGGGCCGGAAAAGGTGGGGGAGAAGCCTCCGTGGGGCCTCTCTAGGAATCTCCTGGGAGGAAACAGGGCCGGAAAAGGTGGGGGAGAAGCCTCCATGGGGCCTCTCTAGGAATCTCCTGGGAGGAAACAGGGCCGGAAAAGGTGGGGGAGAAGCCTCCATGGGACCTCTCTAGGAATCTCCTGGGAGGAAACGGACGGAAAAGGTGGGGGAGAAGCCTCCGTGGAGCCTCTCTAGGAATCTCCTGGGAGGAAACAGGGCCGGAAAAGGTGGGGGAGAAGCCTCTGTGGGGCCTCTCTAGGAATCTCCTGGGAGGAAACAGGGCCTCCACCCTCCCTGTGGTTTCCCCAATCGCATGCATTATTTGCTTTTACATTGATTCCTATGTGGAAAAATTGCTTCTTCTTACAAACTTTTCTACTTAAGAACCTGGTCAGGGAACGAATTAAGTTCATAGGTAGAGGTACCACTGTACCAGTGTCCCAGAACTATGGGAACACCATTTGCAACCTTCTGACAAGGAAAGTCAAACGTAGAAGCCAGATTCACTTAACAACTGTGGCAAGGACAGTCGTAAAATGGTGGCAAAACTCACTTAAGAAATGTCTCACTTAGCAACAGGAACGTTCGGCTCAATAGTGGTCGTCAGTCGAGGACCACCTGTATTTAGAGTTCGATTCCAGTAGCCTTTCAAAAATTCCTACTGTATTTTTAAAGCGGATCACAGCGCAATTATAAATAAAACCTTCTGGTCTATTCAGTGCACTATGCCACATGTAAAATGATTGCACTCCATCTAGGAGACCGATCTGAAATTTTCTTCCTCTAGAAAATGCACTTTTAAAACAATTTCCCTTTCATCAGCTGGAAAGAGAAGCCTTGGGGGGAAAAAATAAGATACAGCAGAATGCCTCTTGCTCGTCTCCAATCTTAGCCAAGCTTCAATTGATGGATGATGTGGTAGGAACAATGTAATTGGGTCATTCAACGTAAAGCAGGGGTCGCCAACCTTTCCGGCTTTATGAACTGGTGGGCAGGGGGAGGCTGGTGGGGATCGTGCACGAGCTGTTAATATGCTGTTTATACGGCTCTGCATTACATCCTCCAACATCTTGAATCTGCAAAGACCTCTTTGCAAACTTTAATTTCAGCATTCAATATAATCACTCCAGACATTCTTCGGTCACAATTCAAAGTGTTGGTCATGACCTATAAAGCCCTTCATGGCACCGGACCAGGAGATCTGCGAGACCGCCTTCTGCTGCACGAATCCCAGCGGCCGGTTAGGTCCCACAGAGTTGGTCTTCTCCGAGTCCCGTCGACTAAACAATGTCGTCTGACGGGACCCAGGGGAAGAGCCTTCTCTATGGCGGCTGCGACCCTCTGGAATCATCTCCCTCCAGAGATTAGGACTGCCCCCACCCTCCTTGCCTTTCGTAAACTCCTTAAAACCCACCTCTGTCGTCAAGCGTGGGGGAACTGAGACATCTCCCCCTGCCTATGTAGTTTTTATGCATGATATGACTGTATGTATGTTTTTTATATTGGGGTTCCTTGCTTTTTAGACTTTTTAAATGTACAGTAAGCCCTCACCTATCGCTGGTGTTACGTTCCAGACCTGGCCGCGATAGGTGAAATCCGCGATGGGGAATTTATCGACTGATAGTACTTATTTAAGTATTTATATTGTAATTGTTTGGTAAGTTTTCATTGTTTTAAGTGTTTATAAATCCTTCCCACACAGTATTTATTTTAGATACAGTATTTAAATACAGTATTTACAATTTTAGATTTTTTTTTTTTGAAAAACCTGCCGATCGAGTTCCGCGGGCTGTTTAAATCTGCCGATCGACTTCCTCAGAAACCCGCGAAGATCCGCGAATGATTTTTCTCATTAATATTTCTTGAAAACCCGCAATGAAGTGAAGACGCAGTAGGTGAAGCGCGATATAGCGAGGGACTACTTGTGGATCACAAGCTTCCTAATAGACAGGTAGCAGCAGGTGAAGCTCAACAGAATCACATCAGATACCTATACAATTAGCAAAGCTCCCCCCCCAAGGCTTTGTGTTCTCTCCTTTTGAATAATAATAAATAATAATAATAATAATAATAATAATGACGACGACAACAACAACAACAACAATAACAATAGAGTTGGATGGGACCTTGGAGGTCTTCTAGTCCAACCCCCTGCTTAGGCAGGAAACCCTACACTACTTCAGGCAGACGGTTATCCAACATCTTCTTTAAAACTTCCAGTGTTGGAGCATTCACAACTTCTGGAGGCAAGCTGTCTATTCTCCCTCTATACCAGAGGTAGGCAAAGTTGGCTCTTCTGTGACATGTGGACTTCAACTCCCAGAATTCCTGAGCTCGCATGGTTGGCTCAGGAATTCCTGCCAAGGCTGCAGGCCCCTGGTTTAAAACACTCATTGGTGCCCCACATAAGCTGGTGATGTAGGACAGTGTTTCCCAACCTTGGCAACTAGAAGATATTTGGACTTCAACTCCCAGAATTCCCCAGCCAGCGAATGAAGTCCAGATATCTTCAAATTGCCAAGGTTGGGAAACACTGATGTAGGATGTTCTAATCCTCAGGTGTCAAATTCATGACGTCACATTGCCAACACGTGATGTTTCATGACATTTTTTCCCTTTGTGGAGTGGCTGTGGCCTGTGCGTGACACATCTGGCCTGTGGGCCACAGGTTTGACACCCTTGTCCTAATCCAACCTATTGAGGGACACCAGGCTGAGAAACACAGGTATAAAGAGCCTATCGAATCACAGGTCTATGTCAATTTTGTCAATTTGTCCTAGAACGACTTCCCCACATCTGGGAACCCTTCAAATGATTGGACTTCAATTCCCAGAATTCTCAGCAATGGCTACGGTAGTTGAGATATTCTGGGATTTGCTTATTCGTGGTTCACTTAATAACTGCAATCATTTACTTAACAACTGTGGTGGGAAAAGGTCATAAAATCAGACATGAATCAGTTAATGATCGCCTTGATTAGCGGCCAGAGTTCTAGTACCAATTGTGGTTGTAAATTGAGTACCATTGTGTCTTTCAATTATTCTCCGAATGTTAATACAGTGGTACCTCTATCTACGAATGCCTCTACTTATGAACTTTTCCAGATAAGAACCGGGTGTTCAAGGATTTTTTGCCTGTTCTTAAAGACCATTTTCCATTTACAAACCCAAGCATCCGAAACTATAACTGGAAAAGGCAGGGAGAAGCCTCCCTGGGGCCTCTCTAGAAATCTCTTGGGGGGAAATAGGGCCAGAAAAGGTGGAGAGAAGCCTCTGTGTGCCTCTCTAGGAATCTCCTGGGAGGAAACAGGGCCGGAAAAGGTGGGGAGAACCCTCTGTGGGCCTCTCTAGGAATCTCCTGGGAGGAAACAGGGATGGAAAAGGTGGGGAGAAGCCTCTGTATAGGCCTCTCTAGGAATCTCCTGGGAGGAAACAGGGCCGGAAAAGGCGGGGAGAAGCCTCTGTGGGCCTCTCTAGGAATCTCCTGGAAGGAAAGAGGGCCGGAAAAGGCGGGGAGAAGCCTCTGTGAGGCCTCTCTAGGAATCTCCTGGGAGGAAACAGGGCCGGAAAAGGCGGGGAGAAGCCTCTGTGGGGCCTCTCTAGGAATCTCCTGGGAGGAAACAGGGCCTCCATCCTTCCTGTGGTTTGCCCAATCGCACACATTATTTGCTTTTACATTGATTCCTATGGGAAAAATTGCTTCTTCTTACAGACTTTTCTACTTAAGAACCTGGTCATGGAACGAATGAAGTTTGTAAGTAGAGGTACCACTGTATACACGTTTTCAAACAGAATTTTTTTGGCTAGATTAATCGAAATAAAACCCAGGTTAAATAAAACAACATTACCATGCTCCAGACTTGGCAAAGGAAATAAACGAAGGTATGGTTTTATATCATGGCCTGGTTCACACAAGATGCTAGATTCCCACAATACGTGGCCCCATAAAGAACCAGACATCATCTTGGAGAGACTCAAGTTTAAACATGAGTATATCTTGATAATCATTGAACGCATGAGAGAAACCAGAATACAGGGACTTGGGGAAGTACTTTGTCAGCTTCCTCTCCTGCCCTTAATATATATTTTTAAACTTTCATTAAGAAACAGTTGGTCCTACTATTCCAAGGTCAAGCTTTCCGAGGAAGGTCATTCTTTCTGTGGCCTTTTCACCCTCTCTGGAGCAGGAATAAAGTTTGCCAAAATAAAGCATCTCTTACCGAATCTAAAAAAGACACAAAAAAGAAAGAAGGGAGGAAAAAGTGAGTCGTAATCATGTACTGACCATGTTAAACATACAAAGATCACTTTATAGTTGAATCACACTTTTTTTTCCGGTAATTTTTTTAAAAAAATTCTCTCTTTTTTCTCTTTCGTAAGCTCCTTAAAACCCACCTCTGCCGCCAGGCATGGGGGAACTGAGATATTATTTCCCCCTAAGCCTTTACAATTTTATGCATGGTATGTTTGTATGTATGTTTGGTTTTATAATAAGGGGTTTTTTTTTAGTTGTTTTAGTATTGGATTGTTACATGCTGTTTTTATTACTGTTGTTAGCTGCCCCGAGTCTACGGAGTGGGGCGGCATACAAATTCAATCAATCAATCAATCAATCAATCATAAATAAATAAATAAATAAATAAATAAACATACATTCAAACAATACAATGTACCATCTAGTTTTCCATTAATAAAAATGCAGTATTTTATTAGCAACTAATATCAATCATCAAAAAAGTAAGTAAGTAAGTAAGTAAGTAAGTAAGTAAGTAAGTAAGTAAGTAAGTAAGTAAGTAAACATACATACATACTGTACTTTCAAACAATACAATGTACCATCTAGTTTTCCATTAATAAAAATGTAGTACTGTATTTTATTAGCAACTAATATCAATCATCAAAAAAGTTGCCACTGTGTGACACAGAATGCTGGACTCGATGGCCTTTGGCCTGATTCTTACGTCCTTATGTTCCCCAAGGCCGAAAATCTGCTGGCCAGCACATGCACGCACCTTGCAACGCCTCGCACGCCCCAGGTACAGCTCCGCGTGCCACCTGTGACACACCCACCATCGGTTCGCCATCACAGTGCTACGCTACGGTAATCCCGATAGCAAGGAGAGGTAAGAAGTAGAAGGACACTTACTTCATAGGAGGGACTTCGTCTATTCGATTGCCGAGCTGGGACTCGTGCGATTTGCTCCTGGTGAGGGTTGTGAAGTTAGGCAGCAGCTGGAAAACCTTTCGGCTGGGTGGAGGCGGAGTCCGTGGGGGCTTCCCTCTCTTGAGCTGAGGTGTGGTCGGTGGGGTAGTGGCAGTGCTTTGAGGAGTTCTGAGATTCCGCCTCCCACAGTGAGTGGAGAAAGCAAAGGACTCCAAGAGGCCATCGGCGAAGGTACCTTGACTCGTGGGCAAGCTGTCCGAGGAGGGGATGGTGGAGACCGAGACAGAACGAGGCTGTGGGCCATTGCCTTTCAAATGGGAAAGGTTGCCTTGTATCCATGTGAGTCCTGGAGGGCAGGGTGAAAGTTCAGAAGGGGGCATCAGACTGGTTTCTCGGCAAACATCGGGTGGATTCCACACCACATGGTCTTTGTAGTCTCCACCTGCATGGAGATATGAAGACATTGTTCAAGGAAAGCCAAACTTAAAACAATGAGGAGCAGGTGGGATTCGATAGACTAAGGCAGGGGGTAGGCAAAGTTGGCTCTTCTATGACATGTGGACTTCAACTCCCAGAATTCCTGAGCTAGCATGATTTGGCTCAGGAATTCTGGGAGTTGAAGTCCACAAGTCATAGAAGAGCCAACTTTGCCTACCCCTGGACTAAGGCAGGGATGGCAAACCTATGGCACAGGTGATTTTTATTAATATTGATTGTTTCCTTGTTTTTTATATGACCCCTATGACAACCATTAAGTGTCGTACCTCATGATTCTTGACCAATGTATCCTTTCTTTTATGTACACTGAGAGCATATGCACCAAAGACAAATTCCTTGTGACACATGGTCAATAAAGAATTCTGTTCTGTTCTATTCTATTCTATTCTCTAGAACAGTGATTTTCAACCTTTCTTGAGCCGTGGCACATTTTTTACATTTACGAAACCCTGGGGCACATTGAGCGGGGGGAGGGGGGCTGCTAAAAAAAGTTTGGACAAAAAAATTATCTCTCTCTCTCTCTTCCTCCCTTTCGCTCCATTTGTCTCTCCCTCCCTCCCTCTCCCTCCCTCTTTCTTTCTCTTCCTTCCTTCCTCTCTTTTTTGCTCTCTTTCTCTCTCTCTCCCTCCTTCCCTCCCTCTATGTCTTTCACTCTCTCCTTCTGTCCCTCTTTTTCTTTCTCTCTCTTGCTTTCTCTCTCTCTCTAGCTCTCTCTTTCTCTCTTGCTTTCTTTTTCTTGTTCTCTTTCTCTCTCTCTTGCTTTCTCTCTCTCTTGTTCTTTCTCGCTTGCTCGTTCATTCTCTCTCTTTCTTTCTTTCTTTCTTTCTTTCTCTCTCTCTTTCTTTCTCTCTTGCTTTCTTTCTCTCTCTGAGCTTCGCGGCACACCTGACCATGTCTCGCGGCACACTAGTGTGCCACGGCACACTGGTCGAAAAACACTGCTCTAGAACAGTGTTTACCAATCTTAGTAACTTGAAGCTATTTGGACTTCAACTCCCAGAATTCCCCAACCAGCAAATGTGTAATGGGCTGTGAGAATGAAGAAGACAGTGGGAAAAGCCACAGCCTAGCTAACATTCAGAGCAGGGGCGGGTACCTCCTGGTTCAAATTGGATCAGCCAAACTGGTCATGACCTGCTGGTGACATCACTGAACTGGATTGGCTGGTGCCATTCCGTGGCCTTCGCCATCTTTTTTGGGGGGATGGGGTTTTTTTGCAATTTTTTTTTACTGTTTTGAAGGCTTTTCCTGTTCTGCTGCTTTGTAAAACGGCCCTCCCACCATCCCCTGAACTTAAACTGACCTTTATTCCTTTGCCTGAAACACAGCTGATCAGCTCCTCAGCTGTGTTTCCGGACGATTCCAACTACTGAGAATGTGCAGAAGCCAATCAGCTGTGTTACGGGCTGATTCCAGCTACTGAGCTTGCGCGGAAGCCAATCAGCTGTGTTACGGGCTGATTCCAGCTACTGAGCATGCGCGGAAGCCAATCAGCTGTGTTACGGGCTGATTCCAGCTACTGAGCTTGCGCGGAAGCCAATCAGCTGTGTTACGGGCTGATTCCAGCTACTGAGCTTGCGCGGAAGCCAATCAGCTGTGTTACGGGCTGATTCCAGTTACTGAGCATGCGCAGAAGCCAATCAGCTGTGTTACGGGCTGATTCCAGCTACTGAGCATGCGCAGAAGCCAATCAGCTGTGTTTCCGGCTGATTCCAGCTACTGAGCATGCGCGGAAGCCAATCAGCTGTGTTTCGGGTTGATTCCAGCTACTGAGCATGCGCAGAACCAATCAGCTGGGTTTCCAGCCGATTCCAACTACTGAGAATGTGCAGAAGTCAATCAGCTGTGTTTCGGGCTGATTCCAGCTACTGAGCTTGCGCAGAAGCCAATCCGCTATGTTACGGGCTGATTGCACCTACTGAGCATGTGTGGAAGCCAAATTGCACGGGGAACGTACAAAAAATTACGATGCAAACCGGTGGCGAAGGTAACTAGAACCCAACCCTGAGTCAGAGAAGAGATAACTCAAACTAGGAGCAGGATGGAGACAGGGCCATGAGTAACTGACCCTCCTTTTGATTCCGGCCTCAATAAGACATGAATTGGGATGCATGATACGGCATGACTGTATTAATGAGATTTTAAACAGTTTTATATTATTATTATTGTTATTGTTATTAATTGTTTACATTGTGTTTATTTATTTATTTATCTATTGGATTTGTATGCCACCCCTCTCCGGAGACTCGGGGCGGCTAACAGCAATAATAAGACAGCATATAATAATAATCCAATACTAAAAACAATTAAAAACCCATTATAATAAAAACCAAACAGACATACAGACATACCATGCATAAAATTGTAAAGGCCTAGGGGGAAAGGGTATCTCAATTCCCCCATGCCTGGCGGCAGAGGTGGGTTTTAAGTAGCTTACGAAAGGCAAGGAGGGTGGGGGCAATTCTAATCTCTGGGGGGAGTTGGTTCCAGAGGGTCGGGGCCGCCACAGAGAAGGCTCTTCCCCTGGGTCCCGCCAAGTGGCATTGTTTAGTTGACGGGACCCGGAGAAGACCCACTCTGTGGGACCTAGCTGGTCGCTGGGATTTGTGCAGCAGAAGGCGGTCCCTGAGATAGTCTGGTCCGGTGCCATGAAGGGCTTTATAGTCATAACCAACACTTTGAATTGTGACCGGAAACTGATCGGCAACCAATGCAGACTGCGGAGTGTTGGTGTAACCTGGGCATTTTTGGGAAAGCCCATGATTGCTCTCGCAGCTGCATTCTGCACGATCTGAAGTTTCCGAACACTCTTCAAAGGTAGCCCCATGTAGAGAGCGTTACAGTAGTCGAGCCTTGAGGTGATGAGGGCATGAGTGACTGTGAGCAGTGACTCCCGGTCCAAATAGGGTCACAACTGGTGCACCAGGCGAACCTGGGCGAACGCCCCCCTCGCCACAGCTGAAAGATTTTTCTCTAATGTGAGCTGTTATTATTTCTAGTGTTGTAAGCCGCCCTGAATCCTTCGGGAATGGGCAGCATACAAATTTAATAATAAGTATGTAAGTATGGTAAGTAAATAAAAAGCGTTTCAGAAAGGAACACCCTAGTTCTCTGGAAAGGAGAAGAAAGAAGTATTTTCAGATTTGCATGATTCTTTTACTATCACAGCATAAACCAGCAAGGTGGTGTCCCTACTCATGGTTTCAGTAGAAAAGAGCATTTTTAGCTCAGGGTTGAAGTGTGGGGTCCTTGATGCTCTCTGCGCTTGGGAGTTTGCTTGGAGGCGTTACTCAACTAGGCAACACCCTAATAGTTACTTCATAATATTTACTCTCATGTCCCCCCACCCGTGCACCTCTGTGTGAGATTTTGCATGCGCGGAAGCAAAGAAATCAGCGAAAATCGCCAAAATCTTATGCAAGGATACTTCTGCATGTAAGGATACTCCGGAGAGGGGCGGCATACAAATCTAATAAATTAATATTAAATTATCATTGTGCAGGTGAGATTTTGGCGATTTTCGGGCTTTCTTTGCTTCTGCGAATGCCCACGCCGGCCTCCGTGACCAATCCAATGGGAAAGTGTTTCCCAACCTTGGCAACTTGAAGACATCTGGACTTCAACTCCCAGAATTCCCCAGCCAGCATTTGCTGGCTGGGAAATTCTGGGAGTTGAAGTCCAAATATCTTCAAATTGCCAAGGTTGGGAAACACTGCAATAGGAAAAGGTAAGTGTGGCCCATCACTCCGTTGAATGATTGGTTTTTTTAAAATGAATTAGGGGTTTTAGAACATAACTCGTTAGAATTTTATGTGATTTTAGATTTGGTGTTTTTTTAGTATTTTAAATGTTAGATTTCTCACATATTTTGTATTTATCTTGTTGTAAGCCACCCTGAGCCTCAGGAGAAGGTCGGCATAGAAATCTAATGAATCAATCAATCAATACATAAACAAACAAACAAACAAACAAATAAATAAAATCTTCATTCCCACCCCACCTGGTATGGGGGCAGCCAGAGGTGGCATTGACTTCTTCTCTGAACTACTCAAAATTTCCTCCTTACCCCTGGGGGACGGATACTGCACAATCCCCATTCCCTCCCCACTCTGGTGGGGCCAGCCAGCGGTGGCCTTGGCAGATTCTCTGAACTATTTATTTGTTTGTTTTGTCAAGTACATATTGGAGGTATGTAAACATATAATAATACTTATATGCATGATGCTAATCAAAAGAAAAATAAGAAAAAAAAACATTAAATATAATAATATTCAAATACATGATACAGTGGTACCTCTACTTACGAACGTAATTCGTTCCGTGACCAGGTTCTTAAGTAGAAGTTTGTAAGAAGAAGCAATTTATTATTATTATTATTATTATTATTATTATTATTATTATTAATTATTATTATTATTATTATTAATTATTATTATTATTATTATTATTATTATTATTATTATTATTTAGATTTGTATGCCACCCCTCTCCGCAGACTCCCATAGGAATCAATGTAAAAGCAAATAATGTGTGTGATTGGGGAAACCACAGGGAGGGTGGAGGCCCTGTTTCCTCCCAGGAGATTCCTAGAGAGGCCCCACGGTGGCTTCTCCATGCCTTTTCCGGCCCTGTTTCCTCCCAGGCAATTCCTAGAGAGGCCCCAAGGAGGCTTCTCTCTGCCTTTTCCGGCCCTGTTTCCTCCCAGGAGATTCCTAGAGAGGCCCCATGGTGGCTTCTCCCCACCTTTTCCGGCTCTGTTTCCTCCCAGGAGATTCCTAGAGAGGCCCCTCGGAGGCTTCTCCCTGCCTTTTCCGGCCTTGTTTCCTCCCAGGAGATTCCTAGAGAGGCCCCACGGAGGCTTCTCCCTGCCTTTTCCCAGTTACAGTTTCGGAGGCTCAGGTTTGTAAGTGGAAAATGATTCTTGAGAAGAGGCAAAGAAATCTTGAACACCCGGTTCTTATCTAGAAATGTTCGTAAGTAGAGGCGGTGGAGGTACCACTGTACTAGTAAAGAAATATAAAGAAATATTAGGACAGGGGACGGAAGGCACGCTGGCGCACTTATGCATGCCCCTACTCAAAATTTCCGCTGCCGGTTCTCCACAATCTGTCAGAACCTACTGGATTTCACCCCTGTTTGACCCCCCCGCCCCCCAATCTTCCTGTGAACTCAAGAAAAGCGATCACCCTTCCCAACTACCTTCCTGTTCTCCTCCCGCCCTCAAAAATCCCACTTGTGCCCGGGAGCCTTTGTTTTACCCATCCGCGTGGCCTTCCTCAAGTAGGTGAGGGCTCCGTTCAGCCGGGAACAATCTTCCGCGCTGGCCCCGTATCTCTTCATCGTGTCTTTGACTTTCAGGTCGTTCATCTCCAAGAAGGCATCGAGCGTGATGTCCTCTGGAATCCTCTGCAGGGGAAATAGAAGAAGAGATGGAGGGTGGGAAGGGGGGGGGAGATATTTTCAGAAGACGGGCGGCTTCCTTTCCCCCTCCCCAAACAGGGGGAAGTTTTTTAGGGATTAAGTCGGAGGGTTGCTCTCTCCGGCACTATTTGGGGACTGGCTGAAAATGAGTCACTCCTTTGTGGCGAGGCCGGTGATGAAGGATTGCGCCAGGGTCAAAAACACAACCTCCCCAACACAATGCATTCAAAGCATCGCAGCAGCTGCTTTGGCTCGTAATCCTTCCTGCATTTCTCTCTCTCTCTCTTTAAAGCAAGAACCGTGGCTTTTGCTGCTCAGTGGCCCAGTCACTTTGGGCTTTCGGGCAATGACAAAGCAGAAGCGGGAAAGGCTGGCCGAGGTTCATGCACCATCAACCCTACGCACTCTCTCTCTCACACACACACCCCAAGCAAAAGGGCGACATTGTGCGCTGACCTTTGCTGGAATCGCAACGTTGCCAAAACTTTCCACCCAGCATCACAAATAGCTAGGCGAGCCTGTTACAGCCAGCTTGCGGGGAGCGCATAGCAATGCTTTAAAGAGGCTTGGGGCATGCCTGGATGGATGGCATGGGTATGGGTGTTGTGAACCCATATCGCATCTCAGACATTAACACCCTTGAAAACGTCCAAAGATACTTCACCAGAAGAGCCCTTCATTCCTCCACTCGAAACAGAACACCCTACGAAACTAGACTTACAATCCTGGGTCTTGAAAGCTTAGAACTACGACGCCTTAAACAGGATCTAAGTATTGCCCACAAGATCGTATGCTGCAATGTCCGGCCTGTCGAAGACTACTTCAGCTTCAACCACAACAACACAAAACTTACAATCCTGGGTCTTGAAAGCTTAGAATTACGATGCCTTAAACAGGATCTAAGTATTGCCCACAAGATCGTATGCTGCAATGTCCTGCCTGTCGAAGACTACTTCAGCTTCAACCACAACAACACAAGAGCACGCAACAGATTCAAGCTTAATATTAACCGCTCCGAACTTGACTGTAAAAAATATGACTTTAGTAATCGGGTTGTCGAAGCGTGGAACTCATTACCGGACTCTGTAGTATCATCTCCTAACCCCCAACATTTTATTCTTAGACTATCCACAGTTGACCTCTCCAGATTCCTAAGAGGTCAGTAAGGGGCGTGCATAAGCGCACTAGAGTGCCTTCCGTCCCCTGTCCTATAGTCTCTCCTATATCTCGTATTTCTTCTCTACTATATCCTATATAACAGTGGTTCTCAACCTTTCTAATGCCATGACCCCTTAATACTGTTCCTCATGTTGTGGTGACCCCCAACCATATGTCTAGCGCCAATTCTCCCGACAGATCTTTAAGCTGATTGGCAGGAAGGTCAGAGGGATACCCCCACTATAAACACCTGATTGGTCAAATTGTAAACATATTCCAAGGTGCCAGAATAGAAGGTTTAGTTCCTAACACCATGAAAAATGTGTCTTTTCCCATGGTCTTAGGCCAGTGTTTCCCAACCTTGGCAACTTGAAGGTATTTGGACTTCAACTCCCAGAATTCCCCAGCCAGCGAATGCTGGCTGGGGAATTCTGGGAGTTGAAGTCCAGATACCTTCAAGTTGCCAAGGTTGGGAAACACTGACCTAGGCGACCCCTGTGAAATGGTCATTCGACCCCCAAAGGCGTCCCAACCCCCAGGTTGAGAACCACTGCTCTATAACCTTCATTGTGTATTATTGTGTATTGGACAAAATAAAAAAATAAATAAAAATAACTAGAAGGAATAAAATTATGGGAAGCAGATTTCAATTAATGCTGGAGGGAGGGGGAGGGAACTAATCTAGGAAGGAAGCTGGGCTAGGGATTGATTTCCACCCTCCCGAAATAATAACAACAACAATTGGATTATCTGCAGGAAATACCATTTGCCTGCAGGCAAGGACTGGGAAGAGTGTGCAACACAGGCAAAGTAAATAGAAAACGTACAAGCTTAAATGCTTGGCAACTTCAGAATTCGAACCTAGCTGCCACCCAACACACCAGACTTAACAACAAGAGGGGGGGGGGGAAGAAATCTGCATAGAATTTTTTAGAGGAACGGGAAAGAATATGGAACAAGAACAATAAACATTATCGACTGCATTTAAAGAAAACCAATATAAAATGCTTTATTAGTAGAATTGAACACCAGTAAGATTGGCAAAAATGTATATAAACAAAGAAACTGGACTGCTAGAAATGCAAAAGTAAGGAAGGAACTTTTTATCACATATGGTGGTAATGTCCCAAGGCGAAAAAGTACTGGAAGCAGATAAGGAGATAGCTACAAGAAATAATAGGATAACTAATAGAATTTAAATGGAACTATTTTTAATTAAGAATAATTGACAGAAAGATAAAGAAATGATAAATGATTTAGCTTTACTAGATTTACTAGATAAACGGTCAAAGCAATGGAAACTGCAGTTTAATGTTTCCAAATGTAAAATAATGCACTTGGGGAAAAGGAATCCTGAGTATTGTATTGGCAGTTCTGTGTTAGCAAAAACTTCAGAAGAAAAGGATTTAGGGATAGTGATTTCTTGACAGTCTCAAAATGGGTGAACAATGCAGTCAGGCGGTAGGGAAAGCAAGTAGGATGCTTGGCTGCATAGCTAGAGGTATAGCAAGCAGGAAGAGGGAGATTATGATCCCGCTATATAGAGCGCTGGTGAGACCACATTTGGAATACTGTGTTCAGTTCTGGAGACCTCACCTACAAAAAGATATTGACAAAATTGAACGGGTCCAAAGACAGGCTGCAAGAATGGTGGAAGGTCTTAAGCATAAAACGTATCAGGAAAGACTTAATGAACTCAATCTGTATAGTCTGGAGGACAGAAGGAAAAGGGGGGACATGATCGAAACATTTAAATATGTTAAAGGGTTAAATAAGGTCCAGGAGGGAAGTGTTTTTAATAGGAAAGTGAACACAAGAACAAGGGGACACAATCTGAAGTTAGTTGGGGGAAAGATCAAAAGCAACATGAGAAAATATTATTTTACTGAAAGAGTAGTAGATGCTTGGAACAAACTTCCAGCAGACGTGGTAGATAAATCCACAGTAACTGAATTTAAACATGCCTGGGATAAACATATATCCATCCTAAGATAAAATACAGAAAATAGTATAAGGGCAGACTAGATGGACCATGAGGACTTTTTCTGCAGTCAGACTTCTATGTTTCTATGAAATAAGTCCAGTACATATGTTATTTCACAAATAGTAACCGCAGCAAAAATTGTAGACGCTCAATATTGAAAACTTGAAAATACACCAAGTGATGAAAAGATTATACATAAGATTTTGGAATGTGCAGAGATGTACAGGCGTCTGGAAATGAATGGCAAAGAAAAAATGGAATAAGCTGTATGATTGATTAGAACACAGAAATAAAGATGTATAGAAATAAATGTAAATAACCGTATGAAACATATGACACAGAACTGTTAAAAATGTTTATTGATATGTAAATTGGAAAAAAAAAGTCTGCATAGTGGATGTTGTAACACCTGGAGGCATCAGAAAGATAGTAAACATTCTAGTAAGTGTCTGTTGTGGTTAGCTCTGGCCCAGCTCCTGCCCCAAGGACTGTGGATGTGGGGGAGACATCCACATGCTGCAGACCTGTTTTGCCCCCCCCCCGGTGGAATCTGCTGATGAAGGCTCCTCTGACCAAGAAGACAGGAGTGACAGGGAGGAGGAGAGTGCGGCAGACAGCTCAGAAGGAGATCAATTATCTAGTTCCTCCTTGGATTCAGAACAAGAGTTAATGATACAGCCACGCATGCGGAGAGCGATGCATAGGCAGCAACAACTGAGAGATTATTATCAAAGAAAATGAGGCCACCTGTGGTTGGGTGGGGCTGTGGTAATTAGTGAGGCTGCTATAAATAGCAGCCTGTGGGTTTGGCCATTGTGGAGGATTATCTGATCCTTGTGTTTCGTGACTGCTTTACTGACTTTGACCTTTTGTGTGCTGCTTTCTCCCCGCTTTGAAACTAAACCAGAGCAAAGTGTGTTTCACTTTGTGAAAGAAGAAGGACTGTGAATTGCCTCACAGCTGCAAGCTAAGTATCACAGAACTGATAAGGGACTTGTACAAATTACCAGTTTGTTTGGAGAGGAGTGCTCTTGGCTATACCAAAATAGGGCTTGGTTTAAGTGAATTTTCATTATAAAGAACATTGTTTTGAATTTTCAAACGTGTGTGTGTGTGTGTCTGAAATTTGTACCTGTGAATTTTTGGGAGGATTCTATCAGAGAGCCCGACAGAACAGTGTCTTGGATGCAATTTGAAAACATCCACAGCACCACCTGAATTCCATATATATTGACAAATTCACCCTCAATTAATTTCAAAAGGCAGCTTTATTTGGAACAGCTTACATCTTGTAATAATATATCTAAAACATCATCAACATCTGCCTAGCTTGGGTCCTTGGGAAGGACTCAATAGGTAGACAAATATGCCCTATCCTATAAACATCTGGCTCTATAACAAACCATAATTAGAGGGTAACCTATGGTTAGACCGCCTTCTGCCGCACGAATCCCAGCGACCGATTAGGTCCCACAGAGTGGGCCTTCTCCGGGTCCCGTCAACTAAACAATGTCGGTTGGCGGGCCCCAGGGGGAGAGCCTTCTCTGTGGCGGCACCAACT
Organism: Erythrolamprus reginae; assembly: GCF_031021105.1. Classification (NCBI taxonomy): domain Eukaryota; kingdom Metazoa; phylum Chordata; class Lepidosauria; order Squamata; family Dipsadidae; genus Erythrolamprus; species Erythrolamprus reginae. The sequence goes on from NC_091950.1 coordinate 412,594,646, forward strand.
CTCTGGAACCAACTCCCCCCGGAGATCAGAACTGCCCCTACTCTTCCTGCCTGCCGTAAACTCCTCAAAACCCACCTTTGCCGTCAGGCATGGGGGAACTAAACATCTCCCCCTGGGCACATTTAATTTATACATGGTATGCCTGTGTGTGTGTCTGTTAGTATATGGGGGTTTTTAAATCTTTAAATATTTTAACTAATTGAATTATTTATGATTTGTTTTACACTTGTTGTGAGCCGCCCCGAGTCTTCGGAGAGGGGCGGCATACAAATCCAAATAATAAATAAAATAATAATAAATAGATTCACAGTCAAGAACTGTGGAAAACATAATCATTCAAGTCCAAGGACTAAGTGGTACCATTTGAGGTGATTGGCAAGCTATTAAAAAATAAAACCGGTCCAACAAATTTAAACATCAAGGGCATTCTATAGATCAGTGTTTCCCAACCTTGGCAACTTGAAGATATTTGGACTTCAACTCCCAGAATTCCCCAGCCAGCAAATGCTGGCTGGGGAATTCTGGGAGTTGAAGTCCAGATATGTTCAAGTTGCCAAGGCTAGGAAACACTGCTATAGATATTGCTCTAAAAACTCTAATCATGATTAATATAACAGCAATTTTTTTTTTTTGCTTATAAGCATTTGACTTTGACTTGCAAGTCATGATATTTTGTAATTTTTTGGGATTGCTTTTTTGGGACAGCAACACTTGGCACAACATTGCTTTTTTGGGATAGCAACACTTGGCACAACAACAATGAATTAAACTTTCTTGTTTCCAAAGATTGTTATATCATACATATTAACAAAAATATTATTAATACTTAGGATCACTTACACAGGATCTGACTCCCAACAACTCTTAACAAAAAGTAAACATAGATTTATTTGCAACTGGCTTTTAAACCTAACTCAGATCAATGCGTTAATAAGATTACTTTCCGAAAGCAGGTAATTATTATTTAATAGTCTCTCCTCCAGTTCACTATAATTACAATTTCACAAGGGCCCTGGGAAGTCTTGAGGGGCTTTAGCTTCAGACGTACAGTACATCTTAGCACTAAATATCTATGGAGATTCTCAGTCATCAGAATTTTGTAGGTGAGTTGAGACTTTACCTACAAAAAGATATTGATAAAATTGAACGGGTCCAAAGATGGGCTACAAGAATGGTGGAAGGTCTTAAGCATAAAACGTATCAGGAAAGACTTAATGAACTCAATCTGTATAGCCTGGAGGACAGAAGGAAAAGGGGGGACATGATCGAAACATTTAAATATGTTAAAGGGTTAAATAAGGTTCAGGAGGGAAGTGTTTTCAATAGGAAAGTGAACACAGGAACAAGGAGGCACAATCTGAGGTTAGTTGGGGGAAAGATCAGAAGCATCGTGAGAAAATATTATTTTACTGAAAGAGTAGTAGATGCTTGGAACAAACTTCCAGCAGGCGTGGTTGGTAAATCTACAGTAACTGAATTTAAACATGACTGGGGTGCATCATTAGCGCCGAAGATAATAATAATAATTTATTAGACTAGGCGTTGATTGCTTACCTGAACGCCTCTTCTCGTACGGTGAGCGGGTACAGCAGTCACATGGGTTGCTCATGTCCAATCCGGTGGAACTGAGCCTAGTATTAAAAAAGCTTGCTGGATCCGCCCCTTCCCCAGAATTCGCGAATCCATAGACTAGGCTCAGTTGTGAAGCTCTGTAGTGTTCAACTCTCATTGTTAGAGGAAGAAAGATATAGAAAGGTAAAGAAGACACATACAAGGGCGGGAAGTGACTGCTGTACCCGCTCACCGTACGAGAAGAGGCGTTCAGGTAAGCAATCAACGCCTATTCTCCGTACTGAAGGAGCGGGTCCAGCAGTCACATGGGACATACCCAATAGATGGTCCCTAGGGTGGGATTAGCTTGCTATCGTGTGAGATAACGGATTGGAGTACCCTTCTGCCGAAGGCAGCGTCCGCTGAAGCGTAAGAATCAATCTTGTAGTGCCTGATGAAGGAATTTGGCGAGGCCCAAGTGGCTGCTTTGCAGACCTCCTCCAACGGGGCTTGAGTCGCCCAAGCGGCCGAGGTGGCTGCGCTCCTGGTGGAATGCGCTGTGATGTTCCTTGGAACTGAGAGGGAGGCCGACTCATAGGCCTTAGATATAGTCCCTCTGATCCAACGGCCTATTACTGTTGAAGACACTTTGGCCCCCATGACTCTGGGATGATAGGCTACAAAAAGTGCTTCTGACCTCCGAAAGGGTCCTGTGCGTTGGATATAGATTCTCAGCGCTCTGGTGAGATCCAGGGTGTGCCATCTAATTGCCAAGGGATGGTCTCGTTGGAGGCAGAAGGAAGGTAGGACAATATCCTGAGATCTGTGGAACATGGAACTGACCTTGGGTAAGAAGGTGGGGTCCAGTCGCAAGACTACCTTGTCCTGATGGAATTGGCAAAGGTCCTGCCTGATTGAGAGGGCAGCCAGCTCCGAAATGCGTCGAGCAGAGGTAATAGCCACCAGGAATGCTACCTTAAAGGATAGGTACCTTAGGGACGCCGATTTTAGGGGTTCGTATGGTGCCTGCGTGAGGGAATGGAGAACCCGTGGCAAATCCCATGATGGGTACCTGTGGACCTTGGAAGGTCTGAGGTTGGCTATGCCCTTGAGGAATTCCTGAACTTCAGGGAAGGATCGGAGAGGCTGTCTGCGGGGACCTCCTAGGACAGATGAAATGGCTGCCAGATGACGCCGGAGGGTGCTGGTGGAAAGTCCTTTATGGAAGCCTTGCATAAGGAAGGAAATTATTCTGTGTATGGGGATGCACAGAGGGGAGAGACCTTCCTGTAGACACCACTGGTGAAACTTGGACCACGTGTGGTCGTAGATTCGATTGGTCGAACCCCTTCTGGCTTTTAAAATGACCTCCACTGAATCGGGGTCATGACCACGCAGCTCTAAATCTCTCCTGATAACAGCCAGGCGGTGAGGTGGAACCACTCCGGGTCTGGATGGAAAGAGGCCCCCTGCCGCAGCATATCCCCCGAAACGGGGAGTCGCCAAGGGTCCTGGACGGACAGCTGTTGGAGATCCGCGAACCAGGGCCGGCGGGGCCAGTGAGGGGCGATTAGGATTACTCGGGCCCTCTCGGTGAGGACCTTGTGAATCACGTCCGGGAGGATTGGAATTGGAGGAAATGCGTAGAGTAGGCCTGGAGGCCATGGACTCCGGAGGGCATTGATTGCTTCCGCTCCCGGGGATGGAAATCTGGAATAGAAGCGAGGGAGTTGGGCGTTCGCATTGGTCGCGAAGAGATCCAGAATTGGTAGGCCGAATCTGAGGGTGATTTGATGGAACAGGTCTTGATGGAGGTTCCATTCTCCTGGGTCTATCGTTGCCCGGGATAGCCAATCCGCCTGGACGTTGAGACTCCCCGAGATGTGATCGGCTAGGAGCGACTGGAGATGTTTTTCCGCCCAAAGGCCCAGCTTGAGAGCCTCCCTCATGAGAGCCTTGGATCTCGTGCCCCCCTGTCTGCAAATGTGGCTTTTCGTGGCAATGTTGTCGGTGAGAATGAGAACGTGCCGGTTGGGAATGCGAGGAGAGAAATGCTTCAGAGCCAGGGAAACGGCTCTTAACTCTAGCCAATTGATTGGCCTGGAAGCTTCCTCCGGGGACCACGTGCCCTGGGCTATCATCCCCTGGGCGTGGGCGCCCCATCCCGATAGACTGGCATCTGTGGTGATGACAAATTGATCCGGGCACCTGAACGGGGATCCTCTGTCCATGGCCGGAGACTTCCACCACTTGAAGGATCTGCGAACACTCAGTGGGATGACAATGCGTCGATTTGAGTTGCTGTGCCCTGATCTCTGAAAAGGTAACAGGAGCCACTGGAGTTCCCTAGCATGAAGGCGAGCCCAGGGAATGATGCCTATGCATGACACCATCTTCCCCAAAAGGGAAGATAGAGTGACTATGGAAACTGAAGAATTAGATAAAATGTTAGAAATTAACTCCACTATACTGAGTTTTCTCTCGGGAGAGAGAAAAACCTGGGAGGATTGTGAATCAATAATGGATCCCAGGTGAGAAATGGATGTGGAGGGTTGGAGGTGGCTCTTATCAAAGTTGATGGAAAATCCATGGTCCTGAAGGACTGACATGGTGACAGAAAGGTCTGTTTTCACTTTCTCTAGGGAGTTCCCATGAATTAAAATATCATCAAGATAACATAAAATGTGTATGGGAAACGCCCTGATATAGGCCGCCAGGGAGCCCAAGAGCTTTGTAAAGACCCGAGGGGCCGAGGAAAGGCCAAATGGCATCGCCCTATACTGGAAATGCCTGCCTTGAAAGGAAAAACGTAAAAATTTTCTGTGGCATTTGGCTATAGGAATGTGAAGGTAGGCCTCAGTGAGGTCTAAGGAGACCATGAAATCTCCCGAGTGAATGGCGGCCAAAATAGAAGACAAGGAGTGCATCTTAAACTTCCTATATTTGATGAATAAATTTAGTTTCTTTAAATCCAAAATAGCTCTCCAACCTCCGGAGGACTTTGGAACCATAAATAGGATGGAGTAAAAACCTAGGCCCTCCTGACCGGAAGGGACCGGTTGAATGGCTCTGATGGACAATAGATGAGAAATGGCCTCCTCCATACGGTTACAATCTGAGGATGACCTGGGAGAAGGGCAGGAAATAAAACGTTTAGGGGGAGGAGAAATAAATTCTAGAAGAAGGCCTGTTTGAACAGTGTCAATGACCCAAGGGTCCTTGGAGGTGAGACGCCAATTAGAGGCGAAATGAGCTAGGCAACCCCCTATGGGAATAGAGGTAGGATTACCATCTAGGTTTTTTTGAAGCCCTGTTAGAGGAAGCTCCCCTTTGGAAGCGAAACCCTCTACCCCTGGAGTTCCTACCTTGGGAACGAAAGCGGGGGGAATACTGACCTGGAGATCTCTGGTAGGAAGCCGCTTGATCTTGCTGGCGCCCTGGGCGACGAAAGGACTGCGTTTTGGTAGCCTTTTTTGTGGTTGGACCCAAAACTTTCTTCTTGTCCGTGGTTTCCGTGAGGAGTGGATCCAGAAGATCACCGAAGAGAAGGTCGCGCTTTAAGGGACCCTGGGATAACTGCCACTTTTGGCGAACTCCCGCTTGCCAAGGGCGAATCCATAGGAGTCTTCTTGCCGTAGTAGAAGCTGCAATAGCCTTAGCAGAAAACCTAGTAGATTGCAAGGTGGCATCAGCCACGTACTGGGCAGCTGCAAAAACCTTGTTGAAGTCTTGTTGACCTCTCAAGTCATCGGGAGGAATATGCTGTTGAAGTTGGCGAAGCCACAGCAGCATGGCTCTGGAGAAAAAGGAAGCCGCTGCAGAGCTTTTAGTGGCCCAGGAATCAGCGGTGAATCCTCTTTTGAGCATTTGCTCAATGCGCTTGTCCTCTGGGCGAAGGACTTCCTCCGCCTCGCCTGGCACAGCCGCTGCCGAGTGAAGAATCTTGACAGGTTCATCCGGTTTGGGAAAGGATAGAAGCTCTTCATAGGAAGAGGAAAGTTTGTACAACTTTCTGTCCTTGGTGGAGGGATTAAGGCCAGAGGCTGGAAATTCCCACTGTTTGAGTAAAGCATCTTTAAACAACTTAGGCATAGGAATTACCTCATTATCCTCCTGTTCCTCTGTGAAGTAAGGTAAATTCTCCTCCGGGGGATCAGTGGAAGTGGAGGCTTGTTTCTCCTGGGCCGCTAATCCCGTAGAAATTCTAGCTTTGAGGAGGAGAGATTTGAATAATTGAGAAGGAAAAATAGTAATAGGAGGAGGAACCTTTATTTGGGATTCCTCATCATCTGATAGGCCTTGAAAGGCATCCTCATCATCCTCTATATCCTCATATTCATCCTGGGAGGAATCTGAATCATCCTGAATAGGAGCTCTGACCGCTGGGGAAGAACCCAAGGGGCGGGAGGAGCGAGAAGGAGGAAGAGGTAAGGGAAGCTCATTGATGGAGGAGAGTTTGGCATCAATGGCTTTGGACAACACAGCAAAAATAGACTGGAACTCAGGAGGTAAACTGGAAATGTCAGCAGAAATGGCAGAAGAATCCCTAAAGGCCTGGGAGGATCCTGGCTGGGGGGAATCTTCAATAATATCTGGTTCCTCTGGACCTATGCCCCATAGGTTAGGTTGGGGTCTGTCTAGGTTTGGCTCATCCAGAGATAACACAGGGACCCCAGAAGGAGGCAGACTAGAAGCCTCTGGGGGGTCTTGACTACTGATTACTTGGGCCTGCACTTTCAAACGTTTTGCTGATTTGTCATGGATTTTTTGTAGGGCTAGGTCCCTTCTCTTCTCGGCCCTGGTGACCTTGGTCGGGGGGCGGGCCCCTGGAGAAGAGGAGGAAGAGGCCTGGGGGATACTAGTAATTTCATCGCCTGTAGGCCTGGCCTCTCTGGGACCTTTAGTTGTGCCTCTCTTGGGAAAAGTAGCCATAGTCTGACAATTAACAGAAGACAAGGCTGAGCCAATAACTGAATAATAAGGAGAAGAATTTCAAGGACTTCCCAAGAGGAAAGGATCCTGCTTCGAGGCCTCGAAGCTGCTGAAACTTGAGGACAATCTGGGCAAACCCAGAGTTCGTGCCCCCAAACCCAGCGGGGCCAGCCTCCCTAAACTTTATAATTAAGTAAACCAAGGCACTCTGGTTGGAGGCTTAGCCGGTGGAGAATTTAGCCTGGGACCCCCAAGGCCCGCTCCGGGATCCACGCGGTGGACTGAGGCCTACACGGCTGGCAGGGGGCCAACACGAGAGGCCTAGATTTAAAAAGGGCGCGAAGGCCTTCGCGCCGAAAAAGATCGCTGCGTAAAATTTCTTAAAGGGGAAGCGATCGACTAAGTCCAGGAGACTAGAAGGCGTCTCACTCCGCAGGAGGTATTTCTTAAGCCCTTAAATATTTTTGTATACAATAATAATCAATAATTCAATTGGTAAATACTTGCACCAGGACCTCCAGGCCAAAGGATTAGAAGAATCCACAAGCGGCCGCAGGAATCGTAACCGGCAAAACCGCCGGGGGAAAACGAAACCGCAACTTCTCCCAAGGAAAAAAGCCTAGCCGCTTTTTTTCTTTTTTTCTTTTAAACGGCTGGCGCAATTAGTGCAAGTAAATAATAAAAGACAATAAATCTTACTACTTTTTGAAGGAAAAGATCGAAGGGAAGGTGTTAGAATGTTGAACGAGCTATCACAATACAACCGCAGGATATGCGAACTGAGCGAATTCTGGGGAAGGGGCGGATCCAGCAAGCTTTTTTAATACTAGGCTCAGTTCCACCGGATTGGACATGAGCAACCCATGTGACTGCTGGACCCGCTCCTTCAGTACGGAGAATTGTATGCCACCCCTCTCCGAAGACGTGGGGCAGCTCACAACAACAATAAACAATGCAGTACAAATCTAATGTTTAAAACTATAGCTAAACCCCACTATCATTAAGAAACAGTCAATACCGCACAATCATAACCATACTCAAGTCTTACTAGTCAGAAGGGGGCACCAGGCCAGTTTATCTCAGGGACCGCCTTCTGCCGCACGAATCCCAGCGACCAGTTAGGTCCCACAGAGTGGGCCTTCTCCGGGTACTGTCAACTAAACAATGTTGGTTGGCGGGGCCCAGGGGAAGAGCCTTCTCTGTGGCGGCCCCGACCCTCTGGAACCAACTCCCCCCAGAGATTAGAATAGCCCCCACCCTCCTTTATTTATTTATTTATTATTTGGATTTGTATGCCGCCCCTCTCCGAAGACTCGGAGCGGCTCACAACAAATAGTACAAATCATAAATAATCCACTCAATTAAAATATTAAAGCTTTAAAAACCCCATGTACTAACAGACACACACACAATCATACCATATATAAATTAACATGCCCAGGGGGAGATGTTTCAATTCCCCCATGCCTGACGGCAAAGGTGGGTTTTAAGGAGTTTACGGAAGGCAGGAAGAGTAGGGGCAGTTCTAATCTCCGGGGGGAGTTGGTTCCAGAGGGCCGGTGCCACCACAGAGAAGGCTCTTCCCCTGGGGCCCGCCAACCGACATTGTTTAGTTGACGGGACCCGGAGAAGGCCCACTCTGTGGGACCTAATCGGTCGCTGGGATTCGTGCGGCAGGAGGCGGTCTCGGAGATATTCTGGTCCAATGCCATGAAGGGCTTTAAAGGTCATAACCAACACTTTGAATTGTGACCGGAAACTGATCGGCAGCCAATGCAGACTGCGGAGTGATGGTGAAACATGGGCATACCTAGGTAAGCCCATGACTGCTCTCGCAGCTGCATTCTGCACGATCTGAAGTTTCCGAACACTTTTCAGAGGTAGCCCCATGTAGAGAGCATTACAGTAATCGAACCTCGAGGTGATGAGGGCATGAGTGACTGTGAGCAGTGAGTCCCGGTCCAGATAGGGCCGCAACTGGTGCACCAGGCGAACCTGGGCGAACGCCCCCCTCGCCACAGCTGAGAGATGTTGTTCTAATGTGAGCTGTGGATCGAGGAGGACGCCCAAGTTGCTCCTCAAAAGCCACCTCTGCCGTCAGGCATGGGGGAATTAAGATAATCTTTCCCCCTAGGCTTCTACAATTTATGCATGGTATGTTTGTATGTATGATTGGTTTTATAACAAGGGTTTTTACCTGTTGTAGTATTGGATTTTTACATTCTGTTTTTTGTCACTGTTGTTAGCCGCCCCGAGTCTACGGAGAGGGGCGGCATACAAATCCAATAAATTAATAAATAAATAAATTACTCCATGCCTGGCGACATAGATAAGTCTTCAGAGTCTTGCGGAAGGCGAGGAGGGTGGGGGCAGTTCGAATCTCCGGGGGAAATTGATTCCAAAGGGCCGGGGCCGCCACAGAGAAGGCTCTTCCCCTGGGTCCCGCCAGATGACATTGTTTCGTCGACGGGATACGGAGAAGGCCCACTCAGTGGGACCTAATCGGTCGCTGGGATTCGTGCAGCAGAAGCTGGCCCTGTAGGTATTCTGGTCTGATGCTATGTAGGGCTTTATAGGTCATTACCAACACTTTGAATTGTGTCCGGAAACTAATCGGCAACCAGTGCAGGCCGCGGAGTGTTGACGAAACATGGGCATATCTTCATTGGGTAGGAGCAATCCGCCCCTGTATCTAACCAACTAATAAGTCCAAAGCAGAGAGGGGATTCAAACTGACAAGCATCCAGATTCGTGACTCCGAGGAGCCGCGTCAGCTGTCAAAACATAGGCTTTGCCTTAATGCACGAAAGCCTATGGCGGGAGTCTCGGAAGGAAAAAGGCCGTGTGCAGCCCAGAAGCCTGCCAGGGAGGGTTAGATAATCGAGAGCAGGCTGGGATCCAAGTCACGAAGCCAAGGAGCCGCAGCGTGCGCGAGAAATCTGTTCTAACACCAGATGATGCAAGAACAGGGCTTAATGTGTACTGTACTTTCACAGAACAACAGCTTTCAGCTTCCAGAAGGGGTGGGCTCCCCCCTCCCCTTTTCTTTCCCCTCTTCCCTTGAACAAATAACCAAAAAAAGAAAAAGTATAGAACTGGAATTCCCCACCCTGAGCAACATCAAATGCTCTAAAGCCGTGTTTCTCACCCCTAAGCAACTGGAGACCTCACCTACAAAAAGATATTGATAAAATTGAACGGGTCCAGAGACGGGCTATAAAAATGGTGGAAGGTCTTAAGCATAAAACTTATCAGAAAAGATTTAATGAACTCAATCTGTTCTGGGTCCTATATGTTTGTGAGCGACATAGGGGAAGGTTTGGTAGGGAAGTTTTGCCTACTTGCCGATAATTCTAAAGTGTGCAATAGGGTTGATATTCCTGGAGGCGTCTGTAATATGGCAAACGATTTAGCTTTACTAGATCAGTGGTCAAAGCAATGGAAACTGCAGTTTAATGTTTCCAAATGTAACTTGGGGAAAAGGAATCCTCAATCTGAGTATTGTATTGGCAGTTCTGTTTTAGCAAAAACTTCAGAAGAGAAGGATTTAGGGGTAGTGATTTCTGACAGTCTCCAAATGGGTGAACAGTGCGGTCAGGCGGTAGGGAAAGCAAGTAGAATGCTTGGCTGCATAACTAGAGGTATAACAAGCAGGAAGAGGGAGATTGTGATCCCGCTGTATAGAGCGCTGGTGAGACCCCATTTGGAATACTACTGTGTTCAGTTCTGGAGACCTCACCTACAAAAAGATATGGATAAAATTGAACGGGTCAAAAGATGGGCTACAAAAATGGTGGAAGGTCTTAAGCATAAAACCTAATGAACTCAATCTGTATAGTCTGGAGGTCAGAAGGGAAAGGGGGGACACAATCGAAACATTTAAATATGTTAAAGGGTTAAATAAGGTTCAGGAGGGAAGTGTTTTTAATAGGAAAGTGGACACAAGAACAAGGGGGCACAATCTGAGGTTAGTTGGGGGAAAGATTAGAAGTAACATGAGAAAATATTATTTTACTAAAAGAGTAGTATGATATATGCTTGGAACAAATTTCCAGCCTACGTGGTTGGTAAATCCACAGTAACTGAATTTAAACATGCCTGGGATAAACATATATCCATCCTAAGATAAAACACAGGAAATAGCATAAAGGCAGACTAGAGGGACCATGAGGCCTTTATCTGCCGTCAATCTTCTATGTTTTTATGTTTCTATGACACTGGATGACAGTCACACCCAAAAAACCACATGACTAGCTGACAATCAATGAAATTAAAAAGTGGCAGGAAGCTGGAAAAGTCAAGGGGGAGGAGGAGGAGGAGGAGGAAGAAGAGGAAGTGGAGGAGAAGGAAGAAGAAGAAGAAGAAGAAGAAGAAGGGAGGAGGAGGAGAAGAAGAAGAAGAAGAAGAAGAAGAAGAAGGGAGGAGGAGGAGAAGGGGGGGGAGGAGGAGGAGAAGAAGAAGGGAGGAGGAGGAGGAGGAGAAGAAGAAGAAGAAGAAGGAAGGAGAAGAAGAAAAGAAAAAGAAGGAAGGAGGAGGAGAAGAAGAAGAAGAAGAAGAAGAAGAAGAAGAAAAAGGGAGGAGGAAGAGGAGGAGGAGAAGAAGAAAAAGAAGAAGAAGAAGGAAGAAGAAGGAAGAAGAAGAAGAGCACTACGCTGCTGTGAAAAACGGTCATGTCACTATTTTCAGCGCCGTTCTCAGTTTGATCACTCAACGAACTTTTGTACTTACTTGTATTAAGTTTGTTTGCCACATGTTGTTTATAAAAATAATAAAAGCAGGATATAAATAAAATAGATTTAAAATGGAGTGAGAAACTGCACCAACAAACTAAAACCAGGGATTGAAAAAAATCACTAAAATTGTTTTTTTTAATGTCTAGACAAGTTTAAAAATAAAACACAATCGCAGAAAAAAAAATATCCAAAATTATTTCGGGTAGGAGATTACCACGAAAACAATCATTTTGTTTAGCTGGAGAACACGTTCCAATCTACTCGACTGCTGGACAATTCCTGCCTTTACCAGCTTAATTTTATGTGTTTTCCGGGCAAGAGGATAAAATATAATGCCAACATCTGGAACATTCCAGTTGAAGGAACATTGATTAGCCTGTTCATTAACATAATTATGCATGCTGAAAAACTGGCAATCTCCGCATTTTGTGTGCTATCTTCGCACATCATCGGTTGCCAGAACTGGATCCTGGAACATGTTGTTAATGCTTGCCAATGGGCTGGCTTGCACCCAGAATCTTTAAAAGTTCTGCTGAATTCAGGCGAAGGAGAACACGGCACACCTGTCAGCCCAAGAGCAATGCGTCCTTCGTACACATACACACACAAACACACGCACAAGTGCAATATTCTAGCTCCTGCAAGCTATTATTAGCAAACGAGATCAGTGCCAAATTTAGGAGATGAGTAGAAGCCTCGTTCTTATTAAGGCTTGCGCCTGGACGGGGCTGCCCCAGCTAGTAACTGGGGGAAGCCCAGAGGTCTGAAAGCAGCTCGTAGAAATATGCTTCCTGAATCTAGAAAGCTACATATCGAGGACAGAGAGAGAGTAATTCTGGCAAAGACTTAATCCTTGGTGTTTACTTTGCTAAATTGCATTTGGAACGAACTCGCTCCAGAGATTCGCACTGCCTCCACTCTCCCCGCCTTCCGTAAGGGTTATGAAAAGCCATCTTTGCCGACAGGCTCAAGGCCACTGAGTTTGTTATTATTATTATACTTTCAGTACAACACAGCAAAAGAGATCACTATGCTGGATTTCGTATTTCATCACCAGTCGGGCGCTTCCCAAGCACCTAGGACTGCGTGATGTAGCAGCAAATTATGTTTGCCGATCCCAGTAAAGTGGCCTTTTGCAATTGACAGATGGAGATTTTGTAATTCCGATGGTTTTCAAATGTCCGCTGAGATCCTTTGGTACTGCGCCCAGCGTGCCAAGGACCACTGGGACCACTTTCACTGGCTTATGCTAGAGTCATTGCTCTGGCATAATATTATTATGTTGTAATATTGGTGAGTCGTAATATTATTATTATTATTTATTATTATTATTATTATTATTATTATTATTATTATTATTATTAATTAGATTTGTATGCCACCCCACTCCGTAGACTCCTAGCTAGCTCCTAATAGCTCCTTATACCTAGCTCCAGCCAATGATTGAATGTATGTATGTATGTATGTGATTGATTAAATTTTAAGTATTGGGGTTTTAAGACAGTATTTTAAATGACCCCTATGGCAATCATTAAGTGTTGTACCAACATGATTCTTGACAAACCTGTATTTTCTTTTATATACACTGAAAGCATTTGCATCAAGACAAATTCCTTGTGTGTCCAATCACACTCGGCCAATAAAGAATTCTATTCTATTATGTTCTGTTCTGTTCTGTTCTATTTGTAGTTTTTATTGTAGATTTCTAACATGTTTTTGCATAAATTTGCTATAAGCTGCCCTAGGTCTCAGGAGAAGGGTGGCATAGGAAAGGAGGAAGGAAGGAAGGAAGGAAGGAAGGAAGGAAGGAGAGAGAGGACACAGAGAGAGAGGGGGGACAGAGAGAGAGAGAGAGGCTGAGCCTTAGAAAACTTCCTAAGCTAAGAAAAACTATATTGGGAACCCTTGTAAATTAAGGAAACATTCGAATAGCAAGCCTAATACAGTACAGTGGTACCTCGAGATACGAGTTTAATTCGTTCCGGACCTGGGCTCTTAAGTCGAGCAGCTCTTATCTCGAACGACTTTTCCCCATAGGAATTAATGTAAATAATTTTAATTGTTCCAGCCCTCAAAAAACTCACAAAGTTAGTCTAAATTATGCAGAAAGACATGTTTTTAATGAAGAAATCTACATGTACATATAAATGAATAATGAAGTTTCTTTCACTTAACTTGTAAACTTTCTTAAACTTTTAAATTTACATATGTTCAACTTCTCTGCCACCCAATCCTGTAGGACAGAGGTCCCCAACCCTTTTTGCACCAGGGACCGGCTTTAAGCGATCAAGAGAGGAATGGGTGAATGAATGGACGGAGGGTGGGAAGGAAGGAAGGAAAGAGGGAAGGGACAGGAACAGAGGAAGGAAGCAAGGAAACTTATGAAAGGGGAGAGTAAGAGAGGAATGAGTGAAGGGAGGGAGGGAAGAAGTGGGAAGGAGAAAGAAAAGAAGAAATAGAGGAAGGGAAGGTAAAAGAGAGAAAGAAAAAGAGCAAGAAAGAAAGCTGCAAGCACCCCCCCGAGCCCCCCAGGCCGCTGCAACCTCTTAAAACACGCGCGCCGCTTCGCAGCTGTCTCCTGAAGCCGAACGTGGAAGTTAGCGTTTGGCTTCAGGAGACAGCTCCTTGGCGCTTGTATCTCGAATTTGGGCTTGTAAGTAGAACAAAAATATCTCTCCCCTCCCAGCTCTTATCTCGAGTTGCTCTTAAGTAGAGCAGCTCTTATGTCGGGGTTCCACTGTACTTGCTTTTCTAAATTCAAGACTGCTGCTTTGGTCCCTTACTCTTTTAAATTTGGGCGCTGGGGTTTGTCATTCAAATCAAAAGTTCCCTTCCTGTCCAAGCCATCCAAGTTTCATCACAGGAATCTTAGAACATCAGAATGGAAAGTAAGGGAAAGATTTAAAAGAGCCAATGTGATTATATTTAGATTTTCCTAGCGGCTATAATTTGCAGGCTGACGGGAATTCTGGGAACTGAAGTCCATACAGCTTAAAATTGCCAAGACTGAAATAGGCACTGTTCTGTCGGGCTCTCTGGTAGAATCCTCCCAAAAATTCACAGGTACAAATTTCAGAACACACACCACGTTTGAAAATTCAAAACAATGTTCTTTATAATAAAAATTCACTTAAACCAAGCCCTCTTTTGATATAGCCAAGAGCACTCGTCTCCAAACAAACTGGTAATTTGTACAAGTCCCTTATCAGTTCTGTGATACTTACGTTACAGCTGTGAGGCAATTCACAGTCCTTCTTCTTTCACAAAGTGACACACACTTTGCTCTGGTTTAGTTTCAAAGCGGGGAAAAATCAGCACACAAAAAAGTCAAAGTCAGTAAAGCAGTCACGAAACACAACAATCAGATAATCTTCCACAATGGCCAAACCCACAGGCTGCTATTTATAGCAGCCTCACTAATTACCACAACCCCACCCAACCACAGGTGGCCTCATTTCTTTGATAATAATCTCTCAGTTGTGTTGCCTATGCATCGCTCTCCGCATGTGTGGCTGTATCATTAACTCTTGTTCTGAATCCAAGGAGAAGCGAGATAATTGATCTCCTTCTGAGCTGTCTGCCACACTCTCCTACTCCCTGTCACTCATGTCTTCTTGGTCAGAGGAGCTCTTCATCAGCAGATTCCACCGGGGGCAAAACAGGCCTGCAGCATGTAGATGTCTCCCCCACATCCACAGTCCTTGGGGCAGGAGCAGGCGCAGAGCTAACCACAACAGGCATATGGCCTGATGAATTTACCATGCAAATATAACTCTATTATGCTGAAGGAAAATCCCACACTGGAATCATTATGAATAGATCTACCAATACATTGATACCTCTACCTACGAACCCCTCTACTTATGAACTTTTCTAGATAAGAACCGGATGTTCAAGATTTTTTCCCCTCTCCTCAAGCACCATTTTCTAATTACAAACCCGAGCCTCTGAAACTGTAACCAGAAAAGGCAGGGAGAAGCCTCCTGGGGCCTCTATGGCAGTGTTTCCAAATCTTGTTTGGAGCCGCGCCACATTTTTCATATTTTCAAAATCCTGGGGAACATTGGGGGGGGGGGCGCTAAAAAAAGTTTGGATAAAAAAAATATCTCTTCCTCCCTTTCGCTCTATTTCTCTCTCCCTCCCTCTTTCTCTCTCTTCCTTCCTTTCTCTCTCCATCCCTCTTTCTTTCTCTCTTCCTTCCTTCTTCTCTTTCTGTCTCCTCCTTCCTCTCTCATCTCTCTTCCTTCCTCTCCCTCCCTTTCTCTCTTTCCTTTCTCTCCCTTTCTGTCTATCCTTTCTATCTCTCACCCCTTCTCCCCTCTTTCATTCCTTTCTCTCCTCCCTTTCTCTCTCATTCCTTTCTCTCCCTCTTTCCTTTCTATCTCTTTCTTTTTCTCCCTCCTTCATATCTTCTTTCTCTCCCCCCTTCCTCCCTCTTTCCTTTCTCCCCCTCCCTTTCTCTTCCTTTTTCTCTATCCTTTCTACTTCTTACTCTTTCTTTCTCTCCCTCCTTCATTCAATTTCTCTCCCTCCCTCCTCTTTCTCCTCTCTTTCCTTTTCTCTCCCTCCCTTGTTCTCCCCCTGGGGCTGCCTGTGCCTGCCCTGCACTCACCCAACACGGACGGACAGCCCCCCGGTCGTTCGGTTCATCGCCCCCCCCCCCACACGGAGGGAGATCAGCCACTGGAGGGAAAATCGGGCTGGCGGGGGGCAGCGAATCCACCTCCCCACTCGTGTGGTGGAGGGAAATCGGGCCGGCGGGGGGGCGGCGAATCCACCATCCCCACTTCGGGTGGAGGGAGATCGGGCTGGCGAGGGCGGTGGATCCGTGTCCCCAGCCGCGCAGAGGGAAATCGGGCAGGCGGGGGTGCGGGGTGGTCGCGGCTCCCTGCGCGCCCCCTGGAAAAGGGTGCGCGGGGGGGCATTTTGGGGTGCGTTGGCGTGCGCAGCCTACAGGGAACGGTGCCCGAGGGCCGCTGCAGCCGGCAACCTGTTTCCGCTGCCAGTGCCCCTCCCCGCCGGGCCCCAAAGGACACCTTGCCGCCGACGCCATTGAAGGCGGGAAAAAGGCACGAAGAATGAAGCTCTCCTTCTTCCTGCCTTCCTTCTTTGGGGCGCAGCAGGAGAGTGCCAGAAACCGCGGCATCGGGCAGGAGCCGGGAGGTCGGAGGCACCGGCAGCTCCCCGCCCAGCTGGAGCTGTCGCGGCACACCTGGCTGTGTCTCGCGGCACACTAGTGTGCCGCGGCACACCGGTTGGGAAACGCTGCTCTATGGGAATCTCCTAGGAGGAAACAGGGCCGGAAAAGGCAGGAAGAAGCGAAGCCTCCGTGGGGCCTCTCTAGGAATCTCCTGGGAGGAAATAGGGCCGGAAAATGCGGGGAGAAGCCTCCATGGGGCCTCTCTAGGAATCTCCTGGGAGAGTTTAATTATTGACAAAATATATAGATGTGTAGAGATAGATGAAATTACAAACTCAATTAAGGGGATTAAAAGTAAAGAATTAAAACAAACATGGTACAAATGGCACAAATGGAATCTAAAGAAAAACTAAAAATGTAACAATGCATAGTATCAGTATATATAGAAAGAATAACAAATACCTTATAATATTAATAGAAACGAAGTACAAGCATTTTCTGTCTTCTATGCTAAAAATGTATTCTACTTATGGTGTTTATATTGAAATGTATACAATTTTATAGAAGAGATAGGGAAATGAATGATATATACAAAAGGTAATTGAAATTAAATGGAATAAGATATGTAAAACCCAAATTAAACATGTGAGAATTTTTTTTTAAAACAATAAAGAAACTTTTCAAAAAAAAAAAAAGGAATCTCATGGGAGGAAACAGGGCCGGAAAAGGCAGGGAGAAGCCTCCATGGGGCCTCTCTAGGAATCTCCTGGGAGGAAACAGGGCCTCCACCCTCTCTGTGGTTTCCCCAATCGCATGCATTATTTGCTTTTACATTGATTCCTATGGGAAAAATTGCTCCTTCTTACAAACGTTTCTACTTAAGAACCTGGTCACGGAACAAATTAAGTTTGTAAGTAGAGATACCACTGTATCAAACTGCCACTATAAGTCATCCACGCATCCATGCTTGGAAAGGTCTATAAAGTTTAACTCAATGTATCTCTGGGCTCCGTCTTGGGCCTAGTACTCTTCAGTATCTTCATAAATGATTAAGATGAGGGAATAGCAGGGGAACTCACCAAATTTGCAGATGACACTAAGCTGACAAGAATAGCTAACATCCTAGAACCGTGATAGTGAGCCCAAAGTGGCACGCAGAGCCATGCTGCCTGGCAGGTGTGACATCGCCCATTCCTCTTCTGGGTTTCCAGTGCACACATATGCATCGGCCAGCTAGTCTTCTGGTTACTGGTGTGGATGCACAACCAACGATCAACAGGGTGAAACCTGGCTTAATAGCAGTGACTGTGAGAGGGATCTTGGAGTCCTAGTCGACAACCATAGAAACATAGAAGACTGACGGCAGAAAAAGACCTCATGGTCCATCTAGTCTGCCCTTATACTATTTTCTGTATTTTATCTTAGGATGGATCTATGTTTATCCCAGGCATGTTTAAATTCAGTTACTGTGGATTTACCAACCACGTCTGCTGGAAGTTTGTTCCAAGGATCTACTACTCTTTCAGTAAAATAATATTTTCTCATGTTGCTTTTGATCTTTCCCCCAACTAACTTCAGATTGTGTCCCCTTGTTTTTGTGTTCACTTTCCTATTAAACACACTTCCCTCCTGGACCTTATTCCTGCTGTTCTGTTCGGGTCGTATGTGACCCGAAGCCAAGTTTGAGTCCCTGTAAAAAAATTTCCCTGCATATCTGAAACTTGAAATTTCATGACTTTTCATCATTTCAGGGGTTCTCTCTATGAGAATTTTTTTTTTGGGGGGGGGGGGCGCTTAGTTTTTGCTGGGCAAAAAACTTCCTAATGTTATGTTCGGGTCACATACGACCCGGACCGAAAACTCTTCATTTGAAGTGCTTATGTTTCGTCAATTTGAAAACTTTTTTCACTTGGAAAGTAGAACATTTCTGCACACAATGATATGAAAATTGAAATGAAAAAATTAATCCTTATTGGTTTATTTTGCACATAAATGTGCCCCCCCCCCCGTTTTTGTGAATTTTTTTCAATTTATGGATAGTTTTGCTTGCAAAATCCATTCTATTTTACTGGAGTTGGTGTGGGATTGGTAGCTTGAACATTTCTGAATATAAGAAAAATATAAAGGAACTGAAAAAAAATGATTCTTACTGGTTTTTTAACATCAGAAATAAGCCCCCCCCCCCCTCGGCTGCTTGCAATCATTTTCACTTTTTATTTTTTTATGCTCCAAATCCGAAATATTATTTAAAATCTTAGGCATTCATTTACTCAATTTAACAATGCTGATCATCAAAAAATATTTTTGGGGTGGTGGCTAATTGTTTTCTGGGCAAAAAAAAATCATAACTTCGAATCTGTTTCTGTTCGTATATGACCGGACCAAAAATATTTTTTTTCGGTACTTGAATTTGATCTTTTTGAAAACTTTTTCAACTGGAAAACTAGTTTGAACATTTATGAACATAATGATATGAAAATTGAACTGGAAAAATTGAGACTTATATTTTTATTTTGATCAAAAAGCCCCTCCCCCCATCCTTTCTGAATTTCGTGTCAATTTCTATTTTTTAAGGCTACAAATCCCTAAGGAATTTTCCCCCAAAAGGTTTGATATACTAAATTGAACATTTCTGAACATAAGAAAAATATAAATGAACTGAAAAAAATGGTTCTTATTGGTTTATTTTTGCCACAAAAGGGCCACCCCCCACCCCCCGGCCTTGCTGTGTGCCATTATTGTCACTGTTTATACATATTTGTCTAGAAATATTTGGAATATCCTTTTGAAAATCAACCACATTGTAGCCAGATAACTAATTTTATGAAAGAAATCCATTTTACTAAAAAAAGTATGTAAGTTTGAAATTAACAGCATAATTTTTATATAAATTGAAATAAATTTATATGCAAAATAAACCAATATGCATCAATTTTTCCAGTTCAATTTTCATATCATTATGTTCAGAAATGTTCAAGCTACAAATCCCACACCAACTTTAGCAAAATAGAATGTATTCTGCTAGAAAAACTATCCATAAAGTGAAGACTATTTCGCAAAAATGGGGGGGGGGGCACATTTATGTGCAAAATAAACCAATAAGGATTAATTTTTTCAGTTCAATTTTCATATCATTGTGTGCAGAAATGTTCAAGCTACCAATCCCACACCAACTTTAGTAAAATAGAATGGGTGAACAGTACAGTCAGGTGGTAGGGAAAGCAAGTAGGATGCTTGGCTGCATAGCTAGAGGTATAACAAGCAGGAAGAGGGAGATTATGATCCCGCTATATAGAGCGCTGGTGAGACCACATTTGGAATACTGTGTTCAGTTCTGGAGACCTCAACTACAAAAAGATATTGACAAAATTGAACGGGTCCAAAGACAGGCTACAAGAATGGTGGAAGGTCTTAAGCATAAAACGTATCAGGAAAGACTTAATGAACTCAATCTGTATAGTCTGGAGGTCAGAAGGAAAAGGGGGGACATGATTGAAACATTTAAATATGTTAAAGGGTTAACTCTGCTGTTCTGTTCGAAAAAAGTTCCTAATGTTATGTTCGGGTCACATACGACCCGGACCGAAAACACTTCATTTGAAGTGCTTATGTTTGGTCAATTTGAAAACTTTTTTCACTTGGAAAGTATTCTGAACATTTCTGCACACAATGATATGAAAATTGAAATGAAAAAAATTAATCCTTATTGGTTTATTTTGCACATAAATGTGCCTCCCCCCCCCCATTTTTGTGAATTTTTTTCAATTTATGGATAGTTTTGCTTGCAAAATCCATTTTGAGACTGTCAGAAATCACTACCCCTAAATCCTTCTCTTCTGAAGTTTTTGCTAACACAGAACTGCCAATACAATACTCAGATTGAGGATTCCTTTTCCCCACGTGCATTATTTTACATTTGGAAACATTAAACTGCAGTTTCCATTGCTTTGACCACTTATCTAGTAAAGCTAAATCGTTTACCATATTACAAACGCCTCCAGGAATATCAAACCTATTGCACACTTCAGAGTCATCAGCAAATAGGCAAACCTTCCCTACCAAACCTTCCCCTATGTCACTCACAAACCAGTTGAACATCAGCTAGCAGTGAGCAACAGCAGCCAAAAACGCCAATGCAATCCTAAATTGCATTAACAGAGAGATACAGTGGTACTAATACCACTCTATAAAGCCTTAATTAAACCACACCTGGAGTGCTGCATCCATTTTGGTTACCACACTATAAAAAAGATATTGAGACTCTAGAAAAAGTGCAGAGAAGAGCAACCAGGATGATCAGGGGACTGGAGACTAAAACATATGAAGAGTGATTGCAGGAACTGG
The DNA here is from genome assembly GCF_031021105.1 of Erythrolamprus reginae. Classification (NCBI taxonomy): domain Eukaryota; kingdom Metazoa; phylum Chordata; class Lepidosauria; order Squamata; family Dipsadidae; genus Erythrolamprus; species Erythrolamprus reginae. Next base: position 412,615,346 of record NC_091950.1, read on the forward strand.
GTTTGGATTGTCTAGCGAAGAGAAGGACCAGGGGAGACATGATAACAGTGTTCTGATATTTTACCGGTATAAAATGTTTTATTATTATTATTATTATTATTATTATTATTTTATTTATTAGATTTGTATGCCACCCCTCTCCGTAGACTCGGGGCGGCTCACAACATTAACAAAGACAATGTAAGAACAAATCTAATACAGTGGAACCCCGACATAAGAGCTGCTCTACTTAAGAGCAACTCGAGATAAGAGCTGGGAGGGGAGAGATATTTTTGTTCTACTTACAAGCCCAAATTCGAGATACAAGCGCCAAGGAGCTGTCTCCTGAAGCCAAACGCTAACTTCCGCGTTCGGCTTCAGGAGACAGCTGCGAAGTGGCGCGCGTGTTTTAAAAGGTTGCAGCCGGCCTGGGGGGCTCGGGGGGGTGCTTGCAGCTTTCTTTCTTGCTCTTTTTCTTTCTCTCTTTTACCTTCCCTTCCTCTATTTCTTCTTTTCTTTCTCCTTCCCACCTTCTTCCCTCCCTCCCTCCCTTCACTCATTCCTCTCTTACTCTCCCCTTTCATAAGTTTCCTTGCTTCCTTCCTCTGTTCCTGTCCCTTCCCCCTTTCTTTCTTTCTTTCTTTCTTTCTTTCTTTCTTTCTTTCTTTCTTGCTTGCTTGCTTGCTTTCTTTCTTGCTCTTTTGCTTTCTCTCTTTTACCTTCCCTTCCTCTATTTCTTCTTTTCTTTCTCCTTCCCACCTTCTTCCCTCCCTCCCTCCCTTCACTCATTCCTCTCTTACTCTCCCCTTTCATAAGTTTCCTTGCTTCCTTCCTCTGTTCCTGTCCCTTCCCTCTTTCCTTCCTTCCTTCCCACCCTCCGTCCATTCATTCACCCATTCCTCTCTTGATCGCTTAAAGCCGGTCCCTGGTGCAAAAAGGGTTGGGGACCTCTGTCCTACAGGATTGGGTGGCAGAGAAGTTGAACATATGTAAATTTAAAAGTTTAAGAAAGTTTACAAGTTAAGTGAAAGAAACTTCATTATTCATTTATATGTACATGTACATTTCTTCATTAAAAACATGTCTTTCTGCATAATTTAGACTAACTTTGTGAGTTTTTTGAGGGCTGGAACCAATTAAAATTATTTACATTAATTCCTATGGGGAAAAGTCGTTCGAGATAAGAGCTGCTCGACTTAAGAGCCCAGGTCCGGAACGAATTAAACTCGTATCTCGAGGTACCACTGTAATTTAAAAAACGCTAAAAATCCCATTATTAAAAGCAAACAAACACACGAACATACCATGTATAAACTGTATAGGCCCGGGGGAGATGTGTCAGTTCCCCCATGCCTGACGGCAGAAATGGGTCTTAAGAACTTTACGAAAGGCAAGGAGGGTGGGGGCAGTTCTAATCTCCGGGGGGAGCTGTTTCCAGAGGGTCGGGGCCGCCACAGAGAAGGCTCTTCTCCTGGGTCCCGCCAAACGACATTGTTTAGTCGACGGGACCCGGAGAAGGCCAACTCTGTGGGACCTAACCGGTCGCTGGGATTCGTGCAGCAGAAGGCGGTCTCGCAGGTATCCTGGTCCGATGCCATTGTTTTTTCCTTCATACACTTTAATACAATGCCAAATATCTTCTAATTACAGCACAATAAAACGCAATATTTTGTTAGTAGCTCTTGTGTAATCCCAGAAAAAAAATTCCTAATGCAAAGTTATTAATTTCTCTACAAATACTTTATCCCTTATTGCAAAAATAAAATAAAATCTAATCTTGTCCTCCAGCAATCACAATCATCATATATTACCTCTCTTCATTAATGTTCCCTCAAATATATACTGACACATAAACAATATTTCTAACATTCTTATTAATTGGCAGGCCGTAGTGCCTCCTATTTCTCTTTACATATTTTACTTAAATCTAGAAACCCTTACATAGTCTATCAAATCACAAACATTGAAAATACTAAAAAAGAAGAAAAAAAAGAAGAAAAAAATACAACCAATTTCATTCATTTTTTCAGTGCACCATAAATCATCTATTATTCACTAATTCTATTTTTATAAATCTTTCAAAACCATCTCTGTTCTTATATTCCAATTTTACTTAACGAATTTGACTTGCTTTATTAATATGCTTCATTAAACTAATTAAATCTATTTCAGTATAATCCACAAACCTAATATTCCTTTAATATATTTCATTAAAGTTAGTTAAGCCTGTTCTGATATTTGAGGGGCTGCCACAGAGAGGAGGGGGGCAAGCGATTCTCCAAAGCACCTGAAGGACAGACAAAGAATAATGGATGGAAACTGGACAAAGAGAGATTCAACCTGGAAATAAGGAGGAACTTTCTGACAGTGAGAACAATCAACCTATGGAACAGCTTGCCCTTGGAAGCTGCGGGAACTTCATCACTTCAGACTTCCAAGAAGAGATTGGATTGCCATCACTCCACAGTCTGCATTGGCTGCCGATCAATTTCCGGTCACAATTCAAAGTGTTGGTTATGACCTTTAAAGCCCTTCATGGCATCAGACCAGAATATCTCCGAGACCGCCTCCTGCCGCACAAATCCCAGCAACCGATTAGGTCCCACAGAGTGGGCCTTCTCCGGGTCCCGTCAACTAAACAATGTCAGTTGGCGGGCCTCAGGGGAAGAGCCTTCTCTGTGGCGGCACCGGCTCTCTGGAACCAACTGCCCCCAGAGATTAGAACTGCCCCTACTTTTCCTGCCTTCCGTAAACTCCTTAAAACCCACCTTTGCCGTCAGGCATGGGGAAATTGAAACATCTCCCCCTGGGCACGTTTAATTTATATATGGTATGCTTGTGTGTGTCTGTTAGTATATGGGGTTTTTTAAATCTTTAAATGTTTTAATTAATTGGATTATTTATGATTTGTTTCACTTGTTGTGAGCCGCCCCGAGTCTTCGGAGAGGGGCGGCATACAAATCCAAATAATAAATAAATAAATAAATAAAATAAAATAAATTTATTATTTATTATTTATTAATTAGATTTGTATGCCGCCCCTCTCCGCAGACTCGGGGTGGCTAACAACAACAATAAAACAACATGAAAAAAAATCTAATATTAAAAATGACTAAAAAACCCTTATTAAAACCAAACATACACACAAACATGTCATGCATAAATTGTATAGGCCTGAGAGGGGGAAGGAATATCTCAGTTCCCCCATGCCTGATGACAAAGGTGGGTTTTAAGGAGTTTACGAAAGGCAAGGAGGGTGGGGGCAATTCTAATCTCTGGGGGGAGCTGGTTCCAGAGGGTCGGGGTCACCACAGAGAAGGCTCTTCCCCTGGGTCCCGCCAACCGACATTGTTTGGTCAACAGGAGCCGGAGAAGGCCAACTCTGTGGGACCTAATCGGTCGCTGGGATTCGTGCGGCAGAAGACGGTCCCGGAGATATTGTGGTCCTATGCCATGAAGGGTTTTATAGGTGATAACCAACACTTTGAATTGTGACCGGAAATTGATCGGCAACCAATGCAGACTGCAGAGTGTTGGTGAAACGTGGGCATACCTTGGGAAGCCCATGATTGCTCTCACAGCTGCATTCTGCACGATCTGAAGTTTCCAAACACTTTTCAAAGGTAGCCCCATGTAGAGAGCGTTACAGTAGTCGAGCCTCGAGGTGATGAGGGCATGAGTGACTGTGAGCAATGACTCCCGGTCCAAATAGTGTCGCAACTGGTGCACCAGGCGAACCTGGGCAAACGCCCCCTCGCCACAGCTGAAAGATGTTTCTCTAATGTGAGCTGTGGATCGAGGAGGACGCCCAAGTTGCGGACCCTCTCTGAGGGGGTCAGTGATTCCCCCCCCCCAGGGTAATGGATGGACAGATGGGATTGTCTCATAAAGGTGTAGGGTATCCTGCTTGAGTGCGGGGTTGGACTAGATGACCTACAGGGTCCCTTCCAACTCTTTTAATCTCAAAATATAGTGTGAGTTTCAAAAGAAAGAGAAATCGGGTAGGGACTGCAGCAAAAACTGCATTTCCATAATCTGAACAATATTTTAATATTCTTTAACTGGAATTCACAGTGTAGTTTCTAGTACTTGGGTTTTGTACAGTCTATTCTGGGTACATTATCTTTATAAATTACCTAAACGAGAGAACAAGAGACACTTGTGAATTCTAGGGATAAGGCAAAGGTAGAGGGTTTCCTAACAGCTGAAAAACACAGGCACAAATTTCAAAATACTCTTGCGAGGCTTGGAAGCTTATCTAACAAAACAAGATTCGGTTATTGAGAAACACAAGATCCTGCATTTAGGCAGGAAAAACCAGATGCACAGGTACAAGTTAGGCGGCAGCTAACTTGGTACGAAGAATCTAGGTATCTTGATAGACCTTGGATTAAGTCGCCCCGAGTCTTCGGAGAGGGGCGGCATACAAATCTAAGTAATAAATAAATAAATAAATAAGCACAAGCCAGCAATGTGCTACAGCTGCCAAAAAGAGCCAATTTTTGGGCTAAGTCAACAGAGATATAGTGTCAAGATCGCAGGAAGTTTTACTGTCACCCTGTGCTGGAGTACTACTCAGTTGCTATCATCAATACAAGAAGGATGCTGAGGAGCAGACAAGAGTGAAAACGGTTTTATTTTATTTTATTTATTCATTTCGTCCAATACATAATAGACATTGAAGAGAACAGATATGTAATAACATAAATAAAGAAAAGAATAGAAGAAAAGATATAAAAGTATAGGTGAACATATTTGAAAGGAAGAAAAGATAAATGAGATAAGGAAAGACAATTGGACAGGGGACGGAAGGCACACTGGTGCACTTATGCACGCCCCTTACTGACCTCTAAGGAACCTTCATGGCACTGGACCAGAATATCTCCGAGACCGCCTTCTGCCGCACGAATCCCAGCGACCAATTAGGTCCCACAGAGTGGGCCTTCTCTGGGTCCCGTCAACTAAACAATGTCGGTTGGCGGGCCCCAGGGAAAGAGCCTTCTCTGTGGCGGCCCCGACTCTCTGGAACCAACTCCCCCCAGAGATTAGAACTGCCCCTACTCTCCCTGCCTTCCGTAAACTCCTTAAAACCCACCTTTGCCGTCAGGCATGGGGGAACTGAAACACCTCCCCCGGGCATGTACAATTTATGCATGGTATGTTTGTGTGTGTGCTTGTTAGTAAATGGGGTTCTTTTTAAACTTTTTAAAATATTTTAAATTTATTTGGATTTGTTACGATTTGTTATATTTTGCTGTGAGCCGCCCCGAGTCCGCGGAGAGGGGCGGCATACAAATCTAAATAATAAATAAATAAATAAACCTGGAGAGGTCAATCTTGAATAGTCTAAGGGGAAAATGTTGGGGGTTAGGGGTTGACACTACTGAGTCAGGTAATGAGTTCCACGCTTCGACAACTCGGTTGCTGAAGTCATATTTTTTACAGTCAAGTTTGGAGCGGTTAATCTGAAGTTTGAATCTGTTGCGTGCTCTTGTGTTGTTGCGATTGAAGCTGAAGTAATCATTGACAGGTAGAACGTTGCAGCATAAGATCTTGTGGGCAATATACACTTAGATCGTGTTTTAGGCGACGTAGTTCTAAATTTTCTTTGTAAGAGGCTAAGAGATTGAATCCTTTGAAGACAGAGCTATTGAAGGGAGATAGGGGAGCAATCTTCTAATGTTTGAAGAGCATCATAGGGAAGAGGGTGTGGGCTTATGTTCCAGTGCTCCCAAGGATAAGACAAGAACCAGTGGGAAGGAGTTTTTCAGAGAGAGACAGAGAGAGGGGGGGAGGGAGGGGGAGAGAGAGAGAGAGAGAGAGAGAAACCTGAAATAAAGAAGAATTTCCTGATTGCGAGAGCGGCTAAAGTGTGGAATAGTTTGTCTTCTAAAAATCACTTCAGGGTTTCAAACAAAGGTTAGAGAGTCACTTGTTTGAAACATGTTTTTCAACTTCAGCAATTTCAAGGCGTACCCTATATAGATTTCAACTCCTAGAATTCCCCAGACGGCACTGGTTGGGCCAATATGGGAAGTTGAAGTTCCCACATATAAATTGGGTGAAAACACTCATCAGCAGTGAATGTGAGAGAGATCTTGGGAGTCATAGTGGACAACATACTAAACATGAGCCAACAATGTGCAGCAGTGGCTACAAAAAGCCAACATAATCTTTTATTATTATTTTTTATTTTTATTTATTTATTTATTTTGTCCAATATACAATGAGAGTTTTAGTGGGTATACAGTATACATATACTGTATATGAGAGAGTTTAATGTGTGGTTAAGGCAGTGGTGTAAAGCTGAAGGTTTTGGCTATGTAAGTCATGATGTCAGTAGGTGGTCTAATAGGGAGTTGTTTAAGAGGGATGGTTTGCATCCATCATACAGAGGTACCCAGGTGCTCGGTGAGGAATTCAGAACTTTTTTGGACAGGCATTTAAACTAGGTAAAGGGGACAGAGATGTAACTGATGTGGGTGATTTCTGTCCCCGACCAATGAGGATAAAGCAGTTTTTGGAAGCTTATGAAAAGGGAGCTGCAAATAATATAGATGTAGTTGTTGATGATAAGGGGCAAACTAATAATGAAAATAATGTTCTTCGGGTAATGTGCACAAATGCTCGAAGCTTGAGCAACAAGCTCTGTGAATTAATGGCCATAATATCTAGAGATAATTTGGACCTGGTTGCCATAACTGAGACATGGTTTAAGGATTCTAATGAATGGGAAATATCCATACCAGGATATACACTGTATAGGAAGGATAGAATAGAGAGAAGGGGAGGTGGGGTAGCCATTTATATTAAAGAAAGTCTAAAAACAACACTAATTCAAAATACGTGTCAAGATCTAGAGACTCTCTGGATTTGCATGCAAAATAAAGAAGGTTCTGTCATTAGAATTGGGGTGATCTATAGGCCTCCAGGGCAGTCCGAGGAATATGACAACAAGATGGTGGATGAAATTACCCAAATGGCAGTAAAGGGAGATATTGTGGTTATGGGTGATTTCAACATGCCTGATGTTCACTGGAATATCCCCAGTGCCCTTACATGCAAAAGTAAGAATATAGTAGAGGCCTTTACAGGAGCAGCTCTGGCACAGCTGGTTAAGACACCAACTAGAGGGGAGAATATTCTAGATTTAGTTTTTACGAATGGGAATTGGGTTTCAGATGTCAAGGTGGGAGAAAATTTAGGTTGCAGTGACCATCCATGTTTGTGGTTTGATGTAAAAACTCATTGTGAGCAATCCTATAATGCAACCAAAGTATTGGATTTCAGAAAAACAAATTTTAATGCAATGGGAGAATATTTAGATAATGAATTAAAGGGGAGGGATAAAATGGCAGGAGCGAGCATCCAGTGGACTGTATTAAAAAAGGCCATCTTAAAAGCCACTGGACTGTATGTAAGACAAATAACTAAAGGTAAAAGGAAGAAGAAACCGCTATGGTTTAGCAATGATGTAAGGGCTATAGTCAATGAAAAAAAGGCTGCCTATAGGAGGTATAAAGAGTCTGGAAGTATAGCTGATAGGGAGGTATATAAAATGAGACAGAAGGAGGCGAAACAGATAATATATGCTGCTAAAGCCTCAAAAGAGGAAGAAATTGCCAAATCTGTAAAGAAGGGGGATAAAACCTTCTTCAGATATATTAATGATAAGAAGAAGAAAAACTGCGGCATCACGAAGCTTAGTACCGGGAATAATACATGCATTAATGGGAATAAGGAGATCGCTGACCATTTCAATAGCTACTTCTGTTCAGTTTTCTCAAAAGACACCTTACAAAATAATACTATAGAGGGATATAGCATTGCTTCCAGCTGTACGGATTCAGCTCCAGTGATCTTAGAAGCCGATGTCTTAGAAGAACTTGAATGATTAAAGATAAATAAGGCAATGGGTCCAGATGGCATCCACCCCAGAGTTCTTAAAGAACTCAGATCTGTCATTACTACCCCCCTGACTGATTTGTTTAACCAATCCTTGTTAACAGGAGAAGTTCCTGAGGATTGGAGAATGGCCAGTGTTGTGCCTATTCACAAGAAGGGCAGTAGAGAAGAAGCTGGTAACTACAGGCCAGTTAGCTTGACATCAGTTGTAGTTAAAATGATGGAGACTCTACTCAAAAAGAGAATAAATCAGCACCTAAAAAACAATAACTTATTACACCCAAATCAGCATGGCTTTACTGAAGGCAAATCATGTCAGACTAATCTCATTGATTTCTTTGACTATGTCACAAAGGTGTTGGATGAAGGTGGTGCCGTGGATATTGCCTACGTGGACTTCAGCAAAGCCTTTGATACGGTTCCACATAAAGAGCTGATAGATAAATTAGTGAAGATTGGACTTAATCCCTGGATAGTTCAATGGATTTGCAGCTGGCTGAAGCGTAGACATCAGAGAGTTATTGTTAATGGCGAGTATTCTGAGCAGAGTCAGGTTACAAGCGGTGTGCCACAAGGATCTGTTCTGGGTCCTATTCTTTTTAATATATTTGTGAGTGACATAGGGGAAGGTTTGGTAGGGAAGGTTTGCCTATTTGCCGATGACTCTAAAGTGTGCAATAGGGTTGATATTCCTGGAGGCGTCTGTAATATGGTAAATGATTTAGCTTTACTAGATAAATGGTCTAAGCAATGGAAACTGCAGTTTAATGTTTCCAAATGTAAAATAATGCACTTGGGGAAAAGGAATCCTCAATCTGAGTATTGTATTGGCAGTTCAGTGTTGGCAAATACTTCAAAAGAAAAGGATTTAGGGGTAGTGATTTCTGACAGTCTCAAAATGGGTGAACAGTGCAGGCAGGCGGTAGGGAAAGCAAGTAGGATGCTTGGCTGCATAGCTAGAGGTATAACAAGCAGGAAGAGGGAGATTATGATCCCACTATATAGAATGCTGGTGAGACCACATTTGGAATACTGTGTTCAGTTCTGGAGACCTCACCTACAAAAAGATATTGACAAAATTGAACGGGTCCAAAGACGGGCTACAAGAATGGTGGAAGGTCTTAAGCATAAAACGTATCAGGAAAGACTTAATGAACTCAATCTGTATAGTCTGGAGGACAGAAGGAAAAGGGGGGACATGATCGAAACATTTAAATATATTAAAGGGTTAAATAAGGTCCAGGAGGGAAGTGTTTTTAATAGGAAAGTGAACACAAGAACAAGGGGACACAATCTGAAGTTAGTTGGGGGAAAGATCAAAAGCAACATGAGAAAATATTATTTTACTGAAAGAGTAGTAGATCCTTGGAACAAACTTCCAGCAGATGTGGTAGATAAATCCACAGTAACTGAATTTAAACATGCCTGGGATAAACATATATCCATCCTAAGATAAAATACAGAAAATAGTATAAGGGCAGACTAGATGAACCGTTGTACCTACCTGAACGGTCTTCTCGATGCTCTGGAAGGAGAGTCCAGGATGGGTTAACCCTCAATCTTATTGGTTGAGACTGAGTTATAAATTAACATGTTAATTAGGCACCGCCCCTTGCCTGCCCCCAAGGGCTCAGTTTTAAAAAACGAAGTCATTAATATCCAACACAATTTTATTGAACCCTTATGAAACATAACGATTAGACAAAACACAACCCAAATCCCTTGAATCAAACGATTACTTGGGTGGGTCTGGACTCTCCTTCCAGAGCATCGAGAAGACCGTTCAGGTAGGTACAACGGTTCTTCTCCACTGCTTCTGGAAGGAGAGTCCAGGATGGGATATGCCCCAGTTCTAGTCCAAGGGTGGGAGAGTGCAGATTCAGGGATTAACAGTAGAACAAACCGTCTGCAAAACTCTTCTCCCAAAGGAAGCCTCAGCTGAGGCATACGTGTCCAGTTTGTAATGCCGGATGAAGGTAGAAGGCGCGGACCACGTTGCTGCCCGGCATATATCCTCAGCCGAAGCCTGGGTCCTCCAGGCTGCTGAAGTAGCTGCACTGCGAGTGGAATGAGCAGTGATCCCCTGAGGTAGAGTCTGAGTGGTGGTTTCGTAGGCTTCAGCAATACACTCACGAATCCAGCGACTGATTGACTTGGGGGAAACCCCAAGCCCTGATTTAGTCTGTGAAAAAGAAATAAACATCCTTTCGGACCGCCTAAATGGCTCTGTCCGTCGAATATAAATTTTTACGGCTCTCCTGACATCCAGTTTGTGCCACCTGAGTTCTAACGGATGATTCCCACCAGCACAAAAATCAGGCAACACTATCTCCTGCTTCCTGTGGAATAAAGAGTTAATCTTGGGCAGGAACGCTGGATCTAACCGTAGGACTAGCCTGTCAGGATAAAATATACAAAGATCAGAACGTACAGAGAGCGCAGAGATGTCCGAAACCCTCCTAGCCGATGTCACAGCCACCAGAAAGGCTGTCTTAATCGTTAAGAACCTAAGTGGTATGGACCTCAATGGCTCGAACGGTGGACCAGTCAATGCATTTAACACTAACGACAGGTCCCACGATGGAAAACGATGGATTGTGGGAGGATGAGTGTTTGCAGCGCCCTTAAGGAAGTCCTTGACCCAAGGATGGAAAGATAAGGATCGCTGCTCCCCTGTTCTAATGATTGTGGACAAGGCTGCAACTTGTCTCCGGAGGGTATTGGGGGCTAATCCCCGATCCAGACCCGCCTGGAGGAACCCCAATACCTGCAACACCGAAGCCGCCTCCGTGTCAGTACTGTTCTCCTGGCAGAACTTACAGAAGGCTGACCAGGTGGCCTGGTATATTCTCGAGGTGGATGGTCGTCGAGCCGCCTGTATCGTTGAAATGATGTCATCAGGTAAATGATGTCCCCTCAACCTGTTCCGCTCAATCTCCAGACGGTCAGTTGAAACCATTGGGGTTCCGGATGATTGACCGATCCCTGGCTGAGGGATATCTCTGTGTCCGGGATCCTCCACGGTGGGGATGTTGAAAGAGACACTAGATCCGAAAACCACGGTCTGCGTGGCCAGTACGGAGCGACCAGAATCACCTCTGCCCTCTCCCGCAAAATCTTGTCCACCACCTTCGGTAGAATCTTCGTCGGCGGGTAGGCGTAGAGGAGACCCTGCGGCCAGCGGGAAGTGAGAGCATCTACTCCCTCCGCCCTGGGCGAAGGGAAACGGGTGTAAAATCTGGGGAGCTGCGCATTGGTGTGTGTCGCGAACATGTCCACCAGAGGCGTACCGAAAATCTCCGTGATTCTTTGGAACAATCGCGAATCCAGTTTCCATTCTGTCGGGTCGAGAGTGGTCCTGCTCAGCCAATCGGCCTGAGTATTGTCGACCCCCGCGATATGTTCCGCTGATAATGATGCCAGATTCCTCTCGGCCCAGGTGAAAAGGGCCGAGGCTTCCTGCATGAGACGTCGCGACCTCGTACCCCCCTGATGGGTGAGGTAGGCCTTGGTCGCGATGTTGTCCGTCAGGACCAGAACATGTTTGTTGTGAAGAAAAGGAACAAAGTGCTGGAGAGCCAGGAAAACTGCCCTGAGCTCCAGAAAGTTTATGTTTACCGGGTTGAGGTCCTCCTTGGACCAGAGGCCTTGGGCGCACTGTTGGCCAATATGCGCTCCCCAACCCGAGAGACTGGCGTCTGTAGTTAGAGTGACTAGGTCGTGCGTGCTGAACGATAGTCCACGGCACAAGGCTGGGGAGACCCACCACGCTAGAGAGTCCTTTACCTCCTTTGGAAGACGAACCCGCATGGTGGAATGGCTGGTCCGAACCTTCTGGGCTGGCAGTAGAAACCATTGAAGGCTCCGGATGTGGTGTCTGGCCCACGGAATTATCCCGATGCAGGAGACCAAGGTCCCCAGCACCTTGGACAAAAAGGCCAGAGATGACCGTTTGTCTCTCCGGACGGATGATATGAGAGACCTTATGTTCTTCCTTCTCTCTGGGGAGAGGTACACCATGCACGAAGTCGTGTCGATGATGGAGCCCAGATGTTGGAGTGTGGTAGATGGAATCAGCTGACTCTTGGGCACATTGATGGTAAAGCCGTGCTCCGTCAAGGTCCTCATCGTCAGTGCGAGATCTTGTTGAGCCTGGGCACGTGATTTGGACAAGATCACGATGTCGTCCAAATAGGCCATTAGACGCACCGATTGTGCGCGCAGGCTCGCCGTGAGGACGTCCAGTAGCTTGGTGAATGTGCGGGGCGCTGAAGAAAGGCCGAATGGCATGGCCTTGTATTGGTAGTGTACGCCCTCGACACAAAAACGTAGGAACCGTCGATGAGGAGGATAAATCGGTACATGCAGGTACGCCTCCTTCAGGTCCAGTGATGTTAAAAAGTCCTGGAGGCGTATCGCCGTCAGGATGGTCTGCAACGAGTGCATCCTGAATTTCCTGTACAGAATGTACAGGTTTAGTTGCTTCAAATTCAGGATCAAACGGCAACCTCCCGATGATTTTGGCACAGTAAAGATCATTGAGTAGAAACCGGTTCTCCAGTCGTTCTGCGGTACCGGCTCTATGGCCTGTATGCGCAAAAGGTGTGTTATCTCTTGAAACAACTCCTGACTCTTGGCAGGGTCCCGAGGTGTTGGGCACTGGATGAAACGGTTGGGCGGGGGCTGAAGGAACTCTAATCGGAGGCCTCGCGACACCGTGGCTATAGCCCATTTGTCCGAGGAGGTGGCTCGCCAGAATGAGCTGTAAAGGCGGAGCTTCCCTCCTAACGGTTGGCCGTCTTGAAAGTCATTTGGGGCGTTTGAAGCCCCTCTGGCTAGTGCCTCTAAATGGGCGTCTAGCCTGTTGATATCCTCTGGTTCTGTCTTGGAACCCTGACCGGTCATTTCGAAAGGAGGAGGGCTGGTTGAATCGGCCCTGCGAGTATGGCCGCTGGTTGTGGCCTGATCCAGAGGAGTTGTCCCAACGAAAGGACTGGCGTCTGTTGTACGGTGTAGTCCGCCTGTCCTGCCGCCTGTTGGACCTGGGGAGAACCTTCCTCTTATCCTTATCTTCAATAAGGACTTTATCCAGCACCTCCCCGAAGAGGTCAGCGCCGCGGAAAGGGGAGGAGGCCAGGCGCCACTTGGATTTGGTGTCAGCCTGCCAGTTCCTTAGCCACAACAGGCGTCTGGATGAAAGCGTTGTGGCCATCCCTCTCGCTGAGAATTTGGCAGCGTGGAGAGTAGCGTCAGCCGAAAATTCCGCTGCGGCTAGCAGTTTACTCAAGTCCTGCCGCAGCCTACCATCTTCCGGTCCCAGTTTTGACATCATTTCTTCAATCCATGCTATGGAAGCCCTATTGAAGAAGGAAGCAGCGGCCGCTGCTCGAAAGCCCCATCCAGACATGGCATGCGATTTCCGGAGGAGGATCTCTGCTTTCCTGTCCTCGGGTTTCAAATTATCCCCGGACTCAGCAGGAACCATGGCATTAGACACCAGGTTTACCACTGGGTGGTCAATTGGTGGAAATTGGAGTAGATTCTCCAGCTCTTCATCACAGGTATAGAATTTGCGTTCCAACGCTGAAGGGCCTTGAGCTGCCGCTGGTTGCTGCCATGGTCTTTTGGCGTTTTGTATGAATATATCTGGTGCCGGGATATGGTCTGTTTCAGGTTTGGGTTCTGTCAGTAGGATAGTTGACCTTGGTGTGTCAGCGGCTTTTGCAGGACCGGGGAGATCCACCGCTAGTTTTGCCTTGTGTAATAAAGTCCTGAACAAGGCAGGCTTAAAGAGTCCAGCCACTGAAGGTGGCTCAGGAGTTGTCTCATCATCTGACAAGTCATAATCCTTGTCGCTGTCCTCCTGTAATGTTCCCTCTGAGAACTCCAAACCTGAAAGGGGCGGTGCAGACCACAAATTCCGGCCTGGTTGATGGGGCTGTTGGCTGCATTGTTGCACCCCCGATGCTACTCCTTGTGAGTATACATTGGTAATCATCTCCTGCAGGGCAGGAGATAAATTCTGCCAGGTGTCACTCTGATTCCTGAGTCCAGCAGCTGTGGGGGTGAATGAAGCAGTTGGGCCTACAGTTGCTTGAGGCGAAAAACCCCATGAAGGCCTGGTATTGCTGGCAGACCCTGGCCTGCTTACCGGCATTGGGGCCTGGTGAGTAAGCTGGCGATCTGGGGACCAATCCCTGCCTGGCAACAAATCCCCTTGAGGCATGGAGCGTGGTGTTAAGGCTCCTGATGGTAGTTGGCCTGGGATAGGTCCTGTAGACAGGGAAGGGGCCTGGAAAACAGTCTCCAACCTCTGCTCGAGTGCCTGAATCCTCCTTTCGGCTTCTCTGAGAGCTGAGGAGGAAGTCCCCTGCGATTTGGGCTTAGATTTGGCCTTATCTTTGGCCTTAGCCACTACATCTGGGCATGCCACCTTCTCTGGCCCGGGGACAGTTGGCTCCATGGTACTCACAGAATAATCCTTTGCAGGAAACAAGGCAATTGACCAAACACAGCTCTGCGGTGAAGTAAAAACTACAGACCGAGGCTTTTTCTCCTTCCACAAAATGGCGAACGGTCTTTGCCCACGAAGACTCCACCCACTCATGCCATCCCTCCAACCTGATAGGAGGACTATGAGGAGAGTGAGGAGGCAGGGGGGGGTTCCCGCCAATTTCCTTCAAAAAAATGGCGGCAGTAACCGTTACGCGGCCCGAAATGCAATCCAAAATGGCGGGCGCGAGTAGTGAGGGCGGCAATCGCCGTTGCCCTTCATCCCCCGGCGGCTATCAGAGAGCCTGAGGTCCCCGAGCCGAAATGCCTGCTGCCGCGGCGGCCGATCGATCCCCTGTAGCCCGGGGAGCCGCCGATCATATGGGAGGCTGGTTAATGAGGCTGCCGAACATATGGTCCTCAGCGCGCGCGCGCGCGCGCCTCTTGCAACAAGGGGCCTTATTCCCTGGCCCTGGCTCTGCCTTGAATGGCGGCGGCGGCGGCCGCGGCGGCCGTTCCAGCGGCGATCCGCTCCTAGCGCCGAACAGCTGATCGGCTGGCGGCGAACGATGGCGGCAGCGGCGTTATGCGGCGATCCGCTCCTAGGCAGCCTGGAAGGGAAGCTTCGACCCTCCAGCTCCTCCAAACAGCCTCCCAGTGGGGGGGGCGGACCCCCCCACCTTCGGCTGCAGCCTGGTCTGACCGCTGAGGTCAGGGACCTGAGGCTGAGTCCCCCTTCGAAACGGTACCCTCTGAGGGAAGAGGTTCCACAGGGACAAACGATGGGGGTGGTGCCCACTGAGGGCAGAGACCCCTACTTGGCAGCTGCATCTGAAAAACAGTAAAGTAGAAAGGAGAAAGAAAACATGTTAGTAAAAATATTCATTTTAATGTACTTAATTATCACATTAAATGCACTTAATTATCACATTAAATCACTAAGCAAAAACTCATAGGTCTCATTCCAATGACTGAGTTTTAAAAACTGAGCCCTTGGGGGCAGGCAAGGGGCGGTGCCTAATTAACATGTTAATTTATAACTCAGTCTCAACCAATAAGATTGAGGGTTAACCCATCCTGGACTCTCCTTCCAGAAGCAGTGGAGAAATGTATATGTATGTAGATTGTTCTGAGTTCGGGTTTTGCCCCGTATAATATTTTGCATGTCTATGCGACGTTTATATAATAGTTTATTATATTTATATTATATTATAATTATATTATATTTACAGCAGCACGAAGCTTATAACTTCAGCCTGATGATGGTGAATGTGATTTCACCGAAACGTCGCATAGACACTCAAAATATTACATGGGGCAAAACCTGAACTCAGAACAATCTACATACATATACCCGTGAAAATCTACGAAAACAAATATATATATATATATATATATATATACACACATACATACATACATACATACATACATACATACATACATACACATAGTAAAATGCATGATGAAGGTTATAGAGGAGATACTCATAGTAAAATATATCTATGAAAGAATAGAAAAGAAGATATAGTAATAGAACATATCAATGAAAGAATAGAAGAAGAGAGATAGGAATAGAAGAAAGGTATAGGAGAGCAATAGGACAGGGGATGGAAGGCACTCTAGTGCACTTGTACTCGCCCCTTACTGACCTCTTAGGAATCTGGATAGGTCAACCGTAGATAATCTAAAGGTAAAGTGTTGGGGGTTTGGGGATGACACTATGGAGTCATCCCATAGTGAGTTCCACGCTTCGACAACTCGGTTACTGAAGTCATATTTTTTACAGTCAAGTTTGGAGCGGTTAATATTAAGTTTAAATCTGTTGTGTGCTCTTGTGTTGTTGTGGTTGAAGCTGAAGTAGTCGCTGACAGGCAGGACGTTGCAGCATATGATCTTGTGGGCAATACTTAGATCTTGTTTAAGGCGTCTTAGTTCTAAACTTTCTAGGCCCAGGATTGAAAGTCTAGTCTCGTAGGGTATTCTGTTTCGAGTGGAGAAGTGAAGGGCTCTTCTGGTGAAGTATCTTTGAACATTTTCAAGGGTGTTAATGTCTGAGATGCGATATGGGTTCCAAACAGATGAGCTGTATTCAAGGATGGGTCTGGCAAAAGTTTTGTAAGCTCTGGTAAGCAGTGTGAGATTGCCAGAGCAGAAGCTATGTAGGATTAGGTTTAATCTTAGACTGCATAAACAGAGGAATACACTCCAAGACAAGGGAGGTGCTAATACCACTCTATAATACCCTAGATAGACCACACCTAGAGTACTGCATTCAGTGTTCGCCACACTACAAAAGAGACATTGATACTCTAGAAAAAGTGCAGAAGAGAACAACCAGAATGATAAAGGGACTAGAATCTAAAACATAGGAGGAAAGGTTGCATGGATAGTCAGTCTAGCAAAGAGGAGGTCCAGGGAGGACATGATAGCAGTCTACAAATACTTGAGAGGCTGCCACAGGGAGGAGGGGAACACATTATTTTCCAAAGCACCAGAAAGCCAGACAAGGAGCAACGGTTGGAAGCTGTCCAAGGAGAGATTCCACCTGGAAATAAGGAGGAACTTTCTGAGTGTGAAAGCGATCAACCGGTGGAAGGGCTTGCCCGCAGAGGTGGTGAACGCTCCAACATTAGTGACCTTTAAGAAAAGACTGGACTGCTATGGGTCTAGTGCAGGGGTAAGCAAAGTTGGCTCTTCTATGAGTTGTGGACTTCATCTCCCAGAATGCCTGAGCTAGCATGACTGGCCCAGGAATTCTGAGGGTTGAAGTCCAGAAATCATAGAAGAGCCAACTTTGCCTACCCCCAGTCTAGTATGATGTTTGGATAATTTGGACCGGGAGTCACTGCTCACAGTCACTCATGCCCTCATCACCTCGAGGCTCGACTACTGTAATGCTCTCTACATGGGGCTACCTTTGAAAAATGTTCGGAAACTTCAGATCGTGCAGAATGCAGCTGCGAGAGCAATCATGGGCTTTCCCAAATATGCCCATGTTACACTAACACTCCGCAGTCTGCATTGGTTGCTGATCAGTTTCCGGTCACAATTCAAAGTGTTGGTTATGACCTATAAAGCCCTTCATGGCACCGGACCAGATTATCTCAGGGACTGCCTTCTGCTGCACGAATCCCAGCGACCAGTTAGGTCCCACAGAGTGGGTCTTCTCCGGGTCCCATCAACTAAACAATGCCGCTTGGCGGGACCCAGGGGAAGAGCCTTCTCTGTGGCGGCCCCAGCCCTCTGAAACCAACTCCCCCCAAAGATTAGAATTGCCCCCACCCTCCTTGCCTTTCGTAAGCTACTTAAAACCCACCTCTGCCGCCAGGCATGGGGGAATTGAGATTCCCTTTCCCCCTAAGCCTTTACAATTTTATGCATGGTATGTCTATATGTATGTTTGTTTTTTTATATTAATGGGTTTTTAATCATTTTTAGTATTGGATTATTATTGTACGCTGTTTTATGATTGTTGTTAGCCGCCCCGAGTCTTCGGAGAGGGGCGGCATATAAATCCAATAAATAAATTAAATAAATTAAATAAATTAAATAAATTAAATAAATTAAATAAATTAAATAAATTAAATAAATTAAATAAATTAAATAAATGAATGAATGAATGAATGAATGAATAAATAAATAAATAAATAAATAAGATGTAGGGTCTCCTGCACCAGCAGAGGGTTGGACTAGATGACCTGCAAGGTCCCTTCCAACTCTAATATGAGGCTAAACTCTAAAATGAGCCAGGGTGGCACAGCAGGTACAGTGCTGTACTGCAGGCCACTGAAGGTGACTGTAGATCTGTAGGTCAGCGGTTCAAATCTCATCACCGGCTCAAGGTTGACTCAGCTTTCCCTCCTTCCGAGGTGGGTAAAATGAGGACCCGGATTGTGGGGGCAATAGGCTGGCTCTGTTAAAATGTGCTATTGCTAACATGTTGTAAGCTGCCCTGAGTCTAAATAAAATAATAAACAAACAAACAATTTCTTAGCCTTGTGTTTGTAGAGCAGAGCACGCTAGCACTGAAACTTCTCAAATAGGCAGTTCAAAAGTACAAATCTACCTAAAAATAAAACTTCTTACTTGAAGTGGTTTCCCAGCTTCAGAAACAGAAAGGATTGATTGCCGTAGAAGCAAAGTTAGAGCAAAGTTGTCCCTAAGTCTTCTGTTGTGAGCTGCTCTGAGTCCTCGGAGAGGGCGGTGTACAAATCCAATCAATCAATCAATCAAACTAACAAACATAGGAGTGAACACCAGTACAGATCACGGGTTTTGTGTAAAACTGATGGATTGATTCCCTTCTACCAACAATTCAAAAGTTACTGGCTAAAAAAACAACAACAACCCTATGATATAAATTAGTGTTTCTCAACCTTTCCCAAGCTTTGCTGGCTGGAGAATTCTGTGAATTGAAGTCCACACATCTTAAAGTCGCCAAGGTTGAAAAATACTGATGTAAATAAAGCAAGATCTAAAGCTCACTTCTCAAAAATTAATAAGAAGGCAACTGGAAGGAAAATGAAATGACATAGAAACATAGAAACATAGAAGATTGACGGCAGAAAAGACCTCATGATCCATCTAGTCTGCCCTTATACTATTTTTTTGTATTTTATCTTAGGATGGCTCTATGTTTATCCCAGACATGTTTAAATTCAGTTACTGTGGATTTATCTACCACATCTGCTGGAAGTTTGTTCCAAGGATCTACTACTCTTTCAGTAAAATAATATTTTCTCATGTTGCTTTTGATCTTTCCCCCAACTAACTTCAGATTGTGTCCCCTTGTTCTTGTGTTCACTTTCCTATTAAAAACACTTCCCTCCTGAACCTTATTTAAACATTTACATTTATTTAAATGTAACATTTAAATGTTTATTTAAACATAAACATTTCCAAACCAACTTTGAACACTGAGGTCTAAAGCAGCTAATCAGATAAGTGGGGGATGATAGACTAGACTAGACTAGACTAGACTACAATACAACACAATACAATGCAATTTTATTGGCCAAGTGTGAATGGACAGACAAGGAATTCATCTTGGTGCATAACTGTACATATAAAGTGTACCTTGATGCTCTCAGTGTACATCAAAAAAGATAAGTTCAACAAGAATCAAAAGGTACAACATTTAATGATAGCCTGGGTACAAATAAGCAATGAAATCATATTAGAAACATAGAAACATAGAAGACTGACGGCAGAAAAAGACCTCATGGTTCATCTAGTCTGCCCTTATACTATTTCCTGTATTTTATCTTACAATGGATTTATGTTTATCCCAGGCATGTTTAAATTCAGTTATTGTGGATTTAACAACCACGTCTGCTGGAAGTTTGTTCCAAGGATCTACTACTCTTTCAGTAAAATAATATTTTCTCATGTTGCTTTTGATCTTTCCCCCAACTAACTTCAGATTGTGTCCTCTTGTTCTTGTGTTCACTTTCCTATTTAACCCTTTAACATATTTAAATCTTTCGATCATGTCCCCCCTTTTCCTTCTGTCCTCCAGACTATACAGATATTAAGAATTTATTAATAATTAGTAATTACTAATTAGTAACATATTAGTAATTGAAGAATCATTTACTGTGAAATTGGAGCAGGGGGATAGAATCAAGATCACATGAAGTGTTACTACCACTTTGTAATGCCTTGGTAAGGCCACACTTGGAATACTGCATTCAGATTTCATGGTCACAATGTAAAAAGAGGTTGAATAGAAAGAATTCAGAGAAGAACAAGGAAGATGATCAGGGGACTGAAGACTAGCACATACGAAGAACGGTTGCAGGAATTAGGCATGTTGTTCAGTTTAATGAAAAGAAGGACTAGGGGTGACATGATAGCAGTGTTACAATATTTGAGGGGCTGCCAGAAACAGGAGGGGTCAAGGCTATTCTCCAAAGCACCTGATGGCAGGGCAAGAAGCAATGGAGAGAAACTAACGGTAATCAAGGAGAGATGCAACCTAGAAGAAATGAGAAATTTCCTGACAGCAGTGGAACAACTTGCCTTCAGAGGTTTTGGGTGCTCCAACATTGGAATTTTTAAAGAAAAAAGCGGACAAGCATAGGATTTCCTGCCAGAGCCAGGGATTTGTTTGTTTGTTTGTTTGTTTAATCTATCCATCTATCTCTCTATCTCTCTATCTATCTTTTATTTATTTATTTATTTTATCTATCTATCTATCTATCTATCTATCTATCTATCTATCTATCTATCTATCTATCTATCTATCTATCTATTAGATTTGTAGGCCGCCCCTCTCCGTAGACTCGAGGCAGCTAACAAGAATAATAAAAACAGCATATAACAAATCTAATATTTAAAATAACTAAAATAACCCTTATTAAAAACCAAACAAACACACACACAAACATACCATGTATAAATTGTATAGGCCTAGGAGGAAAGGAATATCTCAATTCTCCCATGCCTGACGACAGAGGTGGGTTTTAAGGAGCTTACGAAAGGCGAGGAGGGTGGGGGCAATTCTGATATCTGGGGGGGAGCTGGTTCCAGAGGGCCGGGGCCGCCACAGAGAAGGCTTTTCCTCTGGCTCCCGCCAATCGACATTGTTTTCTCGATGGGACCCAGAGAAGGCCAACTCTGTGGGACCTAACTGGTCGCTGGGATTCATACGCAGAAGTCGGTCCCGGAGATATTCTGGTCCGATGCCATGAAGGGCTTTATAGGTCATAACCAACATTTTGAATTGTGACCGGAAACTGATCGGCAACCAATGCAGACTGCGGAGTGTTGGTGTAACATGGGCATATTTAGGAAAGCCCATGATTGCTCTCGCAGCTGCATTCTGCACAATCTGAAGTTTCCAAACACTTTTCAAAGGTAGCCCCATGTAGAGAGCGTTACAGTAGTCAAGCCTCGAGCTGATGAGGGCATGAGTGACTGTGAGCAGTGACTCCCGGTCCAGATAGGGCCGCAACTGGTGCACCAGACAGACCTGGGCAAATGCCCCCCTCGCCACAGCTAAAAGATGTTTGGACTAGCAGATCTCAAAGATCCCTTCCAAATCTATTATTCTTTTTTTTTAATATACATTTTTATTTACAAGAATAAATACAATAAATACAGTGACAATACAGGTGACATTACAAACATATAGAAAGAGAAATAAAAAAGCAAAAAAGCACAAAAAAAGAAAAAATATACAATAAACAGTAAAAGGCGGGTGGGGGTACGATTGATCTGTATTGAAAATATGAACTGTAAATATTCTCTGTAGCCCGTTACGCTATAAATAACTATCTAAATTATAGGTAGATAAGAAGAAGAGTGGTAAGAAGAAGAGTTGAGTATAGCAAGAAAAAAAGAGATTTTAAATAGATGCGCTAATTTTTTACATATCTCTATATCTCATTCATTGAAATAATTAAGACAAATCTGTTATTCTGTTAAATATTCTTTACACCTGCTATTTCCCCAAATTATTTCATTGCTCCAAGCCTTTGCAATTTCCTCAATGATTTCAGCTATCAAATATCAAAAGCAAAGGGAAAAAATATAGAAGTGTTGAATTGCTCAAACATCTCTTGAAGATAAGTTGTTTTAACTATTTGGAACACATCCCAACACAAACATGAATAGGTATATAAACACACAGAACAACAACAAAAATATTCAGGGAAGGATCTGATGGGATATAGGGAGATAATCCACTTTATTTACTTGCTTCCTTGCTCAATCTTGTTTTGTTAATCAAAATCTTAACAAAGGGTGTGTTTTTTTGCCAAGGATGGAATTTTGGGTAAAACTGTGTTATAAAATAAGCAGAAGCAGCTCTGAAGGTAAAAAAAGAAAGGAAAGAAATCAGTTTTACCATCTAAAGAACTTCTCTCTCCACTCCCCACCCAATTCCTTGGGTCTAAAATTAGCTAATTGTGCCACTATAGCACTTGATTTGCTCCAAGGGTGTATTTAACACATCACAAGCAGTATGAATAGAACTCGCTTAGGGGAAAATATATGCCCTTTTTCCAAGAGATAAGACCAGTTAGGGGATGGCAGGCTGATTGCAAAACACTTAAAATTTGGACCTATTAGTAGATGGTTTATTAGTGATATATTTTTACAGGTAGTTCTACTATTAACACCACAGTTGTATAGCTAAGCAAGGTACAGATAGACCTTGACTTACAATAGTTCATTCCATCTCTCTATCATCTATCATCTATATCTATGATATCTATAGTTGTCTGTCATCTGTTTGCCTATCTATCTATCTATCTATCTATCTATCTATCTATCTATCTATCTATCTATCATCAACAACAACACAAGAGCACATAATAGATATAAACTAAATGTAAATTGCTCCAAACTAGACTGCAGAAAATATGACTTCAGCAATAGAGTGATCAACGGCTGGAATTCACTACCTGACTCTGCTGTTTCTTCCCCTAACCCCAAAATCTTCAACCTTAAATTATCTACAATAGACCTCTCCCCTTTTCTAAGAGGTCTGTAAGGGGCGTGCATCAGCGCACCCTTGTGCCTACCGTCCCTTCCTACTGTCTTATCCTTTTTTATCACTACTTTCTACTTATGGTATGTTATGGTAATACAAACTACAATTCTATACTTATTCTAATTCTATCTATCTATCATTATCTACCTATACTAACTAACTAACTATCTATCTATCTATCTATCTATCTATCTATCTATCTATCTATCTATCTACTGTATCTATCTATCTATTATTATCTCTCTATACTATCTCTATATCTATCTACTGTATCTATCTATTATCATTATCTATCTATCTATCTATCATATTATCTATCTATACTATCATCTATCTATCTATCTATCTATCTATCATATTATCTATCTATACTATCATCTATCTATCTATCTATCTATCTATCTATCTATCATTATCTATCTTCTATACTATCTATCTTCTCTATCTACCTACCTACCTACCAATCATCTCTACCTACCTACCTACCTATCTATCATCTATCCATCTATCCATTTATCCATCTATCCATCTATCTATCTATCATCTATCTATCATCTATCTATCATCTATCTATCTATCATCTATCTATCTATCTATCTATCTATCATCTATCTATCATCTATCTATCATCTATCTATCTATCTATCTATCATCTATCTATCATCTATCTATCTATCTATCTATCATCTATCTATCATCTATCTATGATCTATCTATCTATCATCTATCTATCATCTATCTATCTATCTATCTATCATCTATCTATCTATCTATCTATCTATCTATCTATCTATCTATCATCTATCTATCATCTATCTATCTATCTATCATCTATCTATCATCTATCTATCTATCTATCTATCTATCTATCTATCTATCATCTCTACCTACCTATCTATCACAGGGATTTAAAACTGAAGGCATAAGGCTGGATCCATCCCATAGGTTACTTAGATCTAGCTCGCAGGGCCACCTTGGATACAGTGAAGGACCGGCCTGTGGTGCTTCTGCCAGTAATAACAGAGCTGGGGAGGGCCGAATGTTGGCAGAGGGTTGCAGGAGGCCATGGAAGCCGAAAACAGAGCTCGGGAACCCATTTCTTCTGGCAGAGCACTCAGCCTTCACAGGCGTCTCCAACACAAGAGACATCAAATTTACAACACCCCTGATAAAAGTGCCCTATGACCGTTCAGGAGGGAAGTCTTTTTAATAGGAAAGTTAACACAAGAACCGGGGAGGCACAATCTGAGGTTAGTTGGGGGAAAGATCAGAAGCAACGTGAGAAAATATTATTTTACTGAAAGAGGAGTAGACGCTTGGAACAAACTTCTAGCAGACGAGGTTGGTAAATCCACCGTAACTGAATTTAAACATGCCTGGAATAAACATAGATCCATGCTAAGATAAAATACAGGAAATAGTATAAGGGCAGACTAAATGGACCAGGAGGTATTTTTCTGCCGTCAATCTTCTATGTTTCTAAGTAGATTTCACTGCTGCTGCCAACCCACCGCTTTCGTTCTGCTCACAGAGAGCTGGACTGAGAGATGGATGAATAGATTTTGGTGGTTTCACCTACCTCGAGAACCGCAACATCCGGACAGAGGAGGTGTCTCACGCTCCGTAGCATGACGGGCTGACTATCGTTCCTGCTCCCAGGAACTCTCCCGGTGGCCCAGTTCCATAAACACTCCATTGTTCAAATCACAATCTCTCCCCCGAACTAAAGGATCTGACGGCCAGTCATTAGCCTGGCTTTAAAAATAGGCTTTTCCAGATTTAAAATGAAAAAGGAAGAAAGAAAGAAAGAAAGGAAGGAAGGAAGGAAGGAAGGAAGGAAGGAAGGAAGGAAGGAAGGAAGGATGAAAATGAACTGACCCAAGAAATCAAGCCACGGTTTGAACAGGGCAGAGTTTTCCCACCCCTGAAATCAGGAGCTGTTTGGAAAACATCGCCCTTGGAAAGACAAGCCGTTCTGGGATCTGTGGAGTCAGCAGATATTTTAAATTGTAGTCGACGGGCTATTTATGAAAAAAAGGGGGAGGGAGAGGGTCTCGGGGCTTTCCAACCTGTCTGGAAGATTTATTTTTGGATCTGGCTGAGCAGAAAGGGAACTGCCTTTTTAATTACATTTTTAATGAGGTTTTAGTTTTAGATAATGTTTTAGTTTTAGATAATGTTCGACTTCTTTTTTTATCTGCTTGTATCTATTTATATTGTATTTTTATTATTGTTGTAAGCTGCTCTGAGTCCTTCGGGATACAAACAAACAAACAAACAAACAAATAAACCAATAAATAAATAAGCAAATACATACATACATACATACATACATACATACATACATACATACATACATACATACATACATACATACATACACAGTGATACCTCGTCATACAAACTTTTCAAGATACAAACCTGGGGTTTAAGATTTTTTTGCCGCTTCTTCCAAACTATTTTCACCTTACAAACCCAAGCTGCTGCCACTGGGATGCCTTACCTCCGGACTTCTGTTGCCAGTGAAGTGCCCGTTTTGCGCTGCTGTTATTCCCCTGAGGCTCCCCTCCATGGGAAACCCCACCTCCGGACTTCTGTGTTTTTGTGATGCTGCAGGGGCATCCTAGCAGGGGAGTCTTCGGAGAGGGGCAGCATACAAATCCAAATAATAAATAAATAAATAAATAAATAAATCCCAGCAGTGCAAAAACGGGCGCTTCGCTGGCACTGGAAGTCCGGAGGTGGGTTTCCCAGCGAGGGGAGTCTCAGTGAAATCGCAGCATCACAAAAATACAGAAGTCCAGAGGTGGGGTTTCGAGGACTTCCGTGTTTTTGCGATGCTGCAATTTCGCTGAGGCTCCCCTCGCTGGGAAACCGCATCTCCGGACTTCCGTTGAAGCACCTGTTTTTACACTGCTGGGATTCCCCTGCTGGGATTTCCCTACAGCATCGCAAAAACACAGAAGTCCAGAGGTGGGATTTCCCATGGAGGGGAGCCTCAGGGGAATCCCAGCAGCACAAAAACGGGCGCTTCGGCTAGCAAAAGGGGTGAATTTTGGGCTTGCACACATTAATCACTTTTCCACTGATTCCTATGGGAAACATTGTTTCGCCTTACAAACTTTTCACCTTAAGAACGTCTTCCCGGAACCAATTAAGTTTGTAAGACAAGGTATCACTGTATATATAAACAAGACGGCATCCCAACATGGGGAAAATATAAGGGCAGAGCAAAGGAGCAAAGGGGACTAATGGTCTGTTTGGAATTTGTTATCTTCTGATATTGATCGGGTGGAAAGTGGCTCTGTTTGCATTTTCCCAGCTGTTTCTTTGATGGGGATGTCGTTATTATTCATTCAATCGAATCTGACTCTTGTGGCTTCTACGAGCCAACTCTCTCCATATCTTCCAATCTTTGCACTACGTCTTTGAGTTGCTCTGTTGCACAGGCCTTCATAGCTAGCAGGAGAATTCTGGGAGTTGAAGTCCACAAGTCTTAAAAGTTGCCAAGTTTGGGGAGCTCTGCTCTATCGCCTTCACTGGTGTCAACTTTGGTGGTGTCCGGCCACCATGTTCTTTTATGCTTTTAGCACCTTATTCTTCCAAGGTGGTATCCTTTTACCACCTTATTCTTCCAAATATAATTGCTTTCTTCAGTGAATTACACACACACACACACACACACTCCAAGACTAGGGAGGTATTAATACCACTTTATACTTATTTATTTATTTATTTTATTTATTTATTTATTAGATTTGTATGCCGCCCCTCTCCGAAGACTCAGGGCGGCTAACAACAATGAAGAAAACAATGTAACAAATCTAATATTAAAAACCATCTAAAAAACCCCAATTTAAAGAACCAATCATACATACAAGCATACCATGCATAAATTCTATAAGCCTAGGGGGAAGGGAAAATTTCAATTCCCCCATGCCTGACGACAGAGGTGGGTTTTAAGGAGCTTGCGAAAGGCAAGGAGGGTGGGGGCAACTCTGATATCTGGGGGGAGCTGGTTCCAGAGGGTCGGGGCCCCCTCGCCACAGTTGAAAGGTGTTTCTCTAATGTGAGCTGTGGATCGAGGAGGACGCC
Organism: Erythrolamprus reginae; assembly: GCF_031021105.1. NCBI lineage: Eukaryota > Metazoa > Chordata > Lepidosauria > Squamata > Dipsadidae > Erythrolamprus > Erythrolamprus reginae. Next base: position 412,642,317 of record NC_091950.1, read on the forward strand.
CAAGTTGCGGACCCTCTCTGAGGGGGTCAATAATTCCTCCCCCCCAGGGTTATGGATAGACAGATGGGATTGTCCCTGGGAGACAGAACCCACAGCCACTCCGTCTTATCCGGGTTGATTTTGAGTCTGTTGACACCCATCCAGGCCCCAACAGCCTCCAGGCACCGGCACAGCACTTCCACTGCTTCGTTGACTGGTTGGATGACAGGAGTGGCAGTCTTGTATCATGTCGGAATAAAACTGGGAAGATTTAAATCCCATCTCATCTTAGATGTCTCTAATCTCTCTCTCAAATGCAAGGAAGAGCCATGATCACTAGGTTCAGGCTCCAGACAGATGAGTTTTCTCTTCTCTTCTCTTTAAATAGCACAATACCAGTTCAGTAATACGCTGCATATGATCATCAGACTAGTTTTTTTCCAAATCTTTCATAACAAGCTTTACAAGGAAATTGGATTAATAATAATAATAATAATAATAATAATAATAATAATAATAATAAACCATTTTTGAACTACCCATCTCTCTCAAAGAGATACCATCTAGTGGAAGGGAGAAGGGAGAAATTGCTACAGGGCTGATGTTCTGTGGATGAAAAAAAGCCAGCTGTGTTATTTCAAATATAAGAGGAATGCGAAAACATAATAAATTTGAACTTGAAGAGATTGTAACGGTTCATTCCTGGATTGTTCACTGAGCCAGATGTCTATGGAGAATCTTTGAAAGAAAGCACCTTGGGTTACCCAGAGAGGAAGCTCTGCAGAAGAGGCTAGGATGACCTTATCTGCCTTAATACTAAGCAATTAAGGATCAAATTCTGCAACAGTGAAGTGAAGGTAGATGAATCTAGACCAAAGGTAGGCAAAGTTGGCTCTTCTATGACTTGTGGACCCCAACTCCTAAAATTCCTGAGCAAATCATCCTAGCTCAGGAATTCTGGGAGTTGAAGTCCACAAGTCATAGAAGAGCCAAGTCTCCAACCTTGGCAACTTTAAGACTTGTGGACTTCAACTCCCAGAATTCCCTCATCCAGCTTTGCTCAGAATTTCTCAGCTTTTCAGGCTGAGGAATTCTGGGAATTGAAGTCCACAAGTCATAGAAGAGCCAAGTTTGCCTACCCCTGGTCTAGACAGTCTAGATAGGCCTGACTTCAAGGAAGAATAACCAGTTCGGATATCTTCAGAAGCTGGAGATCATCTTAATGAGCCATGAACAGTAGATCAACCTGTGGTTGTGAAGATGGGATGATGAGAAGGATGAAGGTGGCTACATTCTTTGGTATCTGCAAGGACTTTCTTCAAGAAGGAAATGGTGGAAAGATAAAAGATCTAGAAACCTAGCATCTATTCCCCTTTTGTTGCAGAAATGAAGATCCTGAAAATTGTCCCAAGATGCAGACAGCAATCTCGAAGTTGCTCAAAAGGGAATTCAATGTAGGGTGTTAGTTAGTTAGTTAGTTAGTTAGTTAGTTAGTTACTTACTTACTTACTTACTTACTTACTTACTTACTTACTTACTTACTTACTTACTTACTTACTTACTTACTTACTTACTTACTTACTTACTTACTTACTTAGTTATTAGATTTGTATGCTGCCCCTCTCCGTAGACTCGGGGCAGATAATAACAATAATAAGACAATATAAACAAATCTAATATTTAAGTTTAAGTTAAATTTAAAAACCCTAATTTACGAAACCAATTATATATACAGACATACCAAGCATAAATTTTATAAGCCTAGGGGGAAGGGAATATCTCAATTCCCCCATGCCTGACAACAGAGGTGGGTTTTAAGGAGCTTACGAAAGGCAAGGAGGGTGGGGGCAACTCTGATCTCTGGGGGGAGTTGGTTCCAGAGGGTCGGTGCCGCCAGAGAAGGCTCTTCCCCTGGGTCCCGCCAGACAGCCATGACCCCATTCCTTTTTTGTATATAAAAAGTTCTTTTATTTATAGTACAATTTAAAACAAACAAATAGGGAAAACAAAAATATATGGACATTACGAGATATTCCAGTTAAAACATTTTCATCGAGTTAGTTCTCTTCCTAAGTATAAGTCTTTGTCTCTCTATATACAGTAATACCTCATGATATGAACTTAATTGGTGCAAGGAGGAGGTTCGTAAGATGAAAGGTTCGTAAGACGAAACATTGTTTCCCATAGGAAACAATGTAAAGTCAATTAATCCGTGCAACCAAAAAAAAAAATCCGCAAAAAAAACGGCTTTCGCCGACTGCTGGGAAGCCACACGGCTGTTTTAAAAGGTGACAGCCGGCCTGGGGGGCTTCCCAGCACCCCAGGCCGGCTGCGACCTTTTAAAACAGCCGCGCCGCTTCCCAGCTGTCTCCTGAAGCCGAACGCGGAAGTTCGGCTTTGCCGTTCGGCTTCAGGAGACAGATGGGAAGCGGCACGGCTCTTTTAAAAGGTCGCAGCTGGGCTGGGGGCCTTCCCAGCAACCTCCCGAACCGAACCCGGGGTTCAGAAAATTTTTGCCTCTTCTTACGAACTTTGTTCGAGTTACGAACCGGCGTTCGGGAGGCTTCTGGGAAGCCCTGCCGCCCGGCTGTCACCTTTTAAAACAGCCGAGCGGTTTCCCAGCAGTCTCCGAACGCCGGTTCGTAACTCGAAAAAAGTTCGTAAGAAGAGGCAAAATTTTTCTGAACCCCGGGTTCGTATCACGAGTTGTTCGTAAGACGAGGGGTTCGTATCTTGAGGTACCACTGTATATATCTTCATTTTATGCACAGTACTAGTTCCATTTTCCTTCTTTAATAATATGAGACTATACATCTCCAACTTGTCACTAAATTGTAATTCCAACATTCCTCTTAGATTCCCACCAACAATATAATAATATTATTAATATTAATAATATAATTTGTCCCAGATTTCAAAATACTCCAATTCATTTTTATCTTTTAGTTCCAGCCTGAGTCTGTCCATTTCCACACAGGACAATATTTTATACAGTATCTCTTCTTTTGTGAGGGTTGCTTTGTTTTTGCATTTTTGTGTGAATGCCAATCTAGCAGCAGACCATGTCCCTCTTCCTGTTGGAGGTCTGAGCTGCCTTTTATCAGAGCTCTTCCCCAAGAACAATCCCACGTACAACAAATCAGCCCAGAGTACTCAGTTGAGTTACAGAAGATTTACCACAAATTATGTCCGGTCAAAGCCATCGTTTGGAATTAGAGACTTTGGCCTGCCACAGTAGAATAGTATTATGAGAACTGGGAGGGGTGAACTTGTGGGTGTGGGGATGGGGGATGAAGCTCAACCTGGGTTATCGGGATGGCAACAGCATGACCAACATGTTTCTGATAATAAATCGAACTTTGGATGAGAGTATTGGACTGGGATCAGATTTATTTCTCATATGCTATTATCTTACTTTGGACATACTGTATTATATAAAGACCCAGTTCTCCGAAGAAGAATAGAATAGAATAGAATAGAATAGAATAGAATAGAATAGAATAGAGTATGATCCCACCAGTTCTTTGCCACTGGTAAATGGTAGTTCCGGCACAAGTTTCAGTGGATCATCTGTGCCACAGTATCATGTCTATGCTTGTAGTCAGTCTGTGCGATCTTTTTGCAGCAGCTGAGTATGTGATCGATTATTATTATTATTATTATTATTATTATTATTATTAGTCACAGAAAGAAAGGCAACAAGGTTTTGGAAAGCGGTGCCTTGGTAATGTATGACAGCAAGAAGGCAGAATGTGGTAGCTCATATATTTAATCTCTCTCTTCTCAGGACAACTGAAATTGTGGCTGGCCATTGTTCTGTGATCAGTAGGAGGGAGCTGCCGCTTGGAAGAGAACAAGAGTACAGAAAGTACAGAATTATTTAACAAGAGTATAGAAAGTACAGAGTACAGAAAGAGTACAGAGAAGAGCAACAAACATAATTAGGGGACTGGAGGCTAAAACATATGAAGAACAGTTGCAGGAACTTGGGATGTCTAGTTTAATGAAAAGAAGGACCAGGGGGGACATGATAGCGGTGTTCCGATATCTCAGGGGTTGCCACAAAGAAGAAGGAGTCAACCTATTCTCCAGAGCACCTGAGAGTACAAAGAAGCAATGGGTGGAAACTAAACAAGGAGAGAAACAACTTAGAACCAAAGGAGAAATTTCACAGTTAGAACAATTAACCAGAGGAACAGCTTGCCTCCAGAAGTTGTGAATGCTCCAACACTGGAAGCTTTTAAGGAGATGTTGGATAACCATTTGTCTGAAGTACTGTAGGATTTCCTGCCTAAGCAGGGGATCAGACTAGAAGACCTCCAAGGTCCCTTCCAACTCTGTTATTATTATAGAGCACATAAAAGAATTCATAGCTAATTTAAACAAATGCTCATCATGCACAATTGGCAGGCACTTGTGCCCACCACACATGCAATGCAGTTGGGTTTGTGTATGCCTGTCACTGGCACAGAATGCTCCACTCTCCACCGGTACACAAAGACAGAAAGGTGGAAGAACTGCACTGGACCACACCTGCCAGTCTAAACTAAACTAGCAAATTATTGACAGATATTTATTTATTTATTTATTTATTTATTTATTTATTTATTTATTTATTTAAACATGTGACACATACAGATAGAATTGTCGGCTATCAATAAAATTAACTGCCTTGGAAATGGCCCTAGGTTGGGCCGAGAGGCAAAAAAGGAGCTGTGATGTTCCTTCAATATACCAGGGTGATTCGACACAAAATGTAACCCTTCCCTGGTACAGAGCTGAAGGGATTGGATACTGTAGCCTAGAGGATAATTCTCTGCCTTACAAGGCAAAGGTTGCAGGTTCAAGTCCCAGTGGGTATGGCTAGCTGATGAGGCCAAAATAAGGCCGAAATAGATCTATCCTAGTCTCCCTTAATTTTCAAATTCAGCTTAAACATGTGACACATACAGATAGAATTGTCGGCTATCAATAAAATTAACTGCCTTGGAAATGGCCCTGGGTTGGGCCGAGAGGCAAAAAAGGAGCTGTGATGTTCCTTCAATATACCAGGGTGATTCGACACAAAATGTAACCCTTCCCTGGTACAGAGCTGAAGGGATTGGATACTGTAGCCTAGAGGATAATTCTCTGCCTTACAAGGCAAAGGTTGCAGGTTCAAGTCCCAGTGGGTATGGCTAGCTGATGAGGCCAAAATAAGGCCGAAATAGATCTATCCTAGTCTCCCTTAATTTTCAAATTCAGCTTAAACATGTGACATATATATAGCCAACCTCTATATGGAATATTTCGAAAATAATGCTTTAGAGCAAGCCAAATACAAACCCAAACTTTGGCTGAGATATGTTGATGATACCTTTGTAATTTGGCCACATGGTAAAGAAAAACTAGACAATTTCCTCACACATCTCAACAGCCTACACCCCAAAATACAGTTTACCATGGAAACAGAAATCAATGATCAACTTCCCTTTCTAGATGTACTGGTCTATAAAAAACCCAATGGCAGCCTAGGACATACTATCTACCAAAAGAAAACCCATACCAACCGTTATCTAAATGCACACTCACACCACCACCCCGCACAAATCACCTCAGTGGCCAAAACTCTCATCACCAGAACCAAACGCTTAGCTGACCATGAGCACTTAAAAACTGAATTGAACAAACTCAAAGATGTACTAATTTCTAATGGATTCAAAGAGAAAACAATAACAAACCTAATCAATAAAGAGACACCCCCCAAAAAACAAGATCAAGAACAGGACAATGGCACCACCATCCTTCCTTACATCAAAGGCACCACGGATAAAATTAGTAAAATTCTGCACAAACATAACATCAAAACCTCATTTTGCACTAACCAAAAAATATCTAATATCCTAAGGAGCCCCAAAGATAAAATCCAATTGGAATACCAAGGAATCTATGAAATCCCTTGCAAAACATGTGCAGCCACATACATTGGACAAACTAACCGAAGAGTGAGCCAACGCATAGCAGAACATGTGAATGCAGTCAAAAAACAAGAAAAGACCTCCTCCCTTGTCCAGCACATTAAAAAAACAAGGCACGAAATTGACTTTGAAAAAACTAAATTACTCCACAAAACAGAGAATTTATATAGAAGAATTTCTCTAGAAGCTATAGAAATTGAGAGGAGACCCCTTTGTATAAATAAAAGAGATGATACCTCCCGCCTGCCAGAGATTTGGAAACCAGCCTTAAACAAAATAAACACTTCATAATAATCAGCATGTCAATCCTTCTAATAATTATGATTTTAGAATTTTATATTTGGAAATCAGCCTTAAACAAAACACTTCATAAAAATCTCCATGTCATTCCTTCTAATAACTATGATTACACCAACCAATCAGATCACTGAAACATAATCACCCAATCTATTTGCTACATTCAAAACAAATCTCCACCCCCACACTACATACTAGGAAGAAATGTCAGTTGCTAACATTCCATTTACAACAACACAAAGATTGGAACTTCAGCCTGAAGATGGTGAATGTGATTTCGCCGAAAACTGGCAGCCAGCTACAGATATCAAAACACCTTGAGTTGCTGTGGGTGAGATGGGCAGCTACATCCATTTGGTTAATGAATACATGATGAATAAACTCCGAATTGATTTAACTGTTCTTCATAAGATCATACACCATAATGTCTCATTATGGTGGGGCTCATTTATCTCAGCATCTACTACTGTCGTACTATCGCAGCACCATTGAGAGTGTCTTGACATATGGCATTCTAGCTTGGTATGGGAGCAGCTCTGTACTGAACAAAAAAAGCTCTACAGAGAATTATTAAAACTGCCCAGAACATCATTGGGCTCCAGCTACACGGCCTGGATGACATCTTCACATCTCGCTGTTCTAGGATGGTGCATACCATTCTCAAAGACTCTTCTCATCCTGCTTACAATCTTTTTGAACTGTTGCCTTCTGGCAGAAGATACAGAACAACTGGAACTCGGACCACACGTTTCCTGGTCTCTGGGTGTCACACGACTTTCGTTGCCAATGACAATTCGTTGTATTGACAACAATTTAAAAAATTATTATTATTATTGTTGTTGTTGTTGTTGTTGTTGTTATTATTATTATTATTATTATTATTATTATTATTATTATTAATGTCCTTCCTGTTAGTGACTACTTCACCTTCCTCAACAACAAAACAAGAGCACGTAATAGATACAAACTAAATGTAAATCGCTCCAAACTTGACTGCAGAAAATATGACTTCAGCAACAGAGTGATCAACGCCTGGAACTCACTACCTGGCTCTGTTGTTTCTTCCGCTAACCCCAAAATTTTCAACCTTAAATTATCTACTGTTGACCTCTCCCCTTTTCTAAGAGGTCTGTAAGGGGCGTGCGTAAGCTCTTGCTTTATTGATTGATTGATTGATTGATTGATTGATTGATTGGTTGGATTTGTATGCCGCCCCACTCCGTGGACTTGGGGCGGCTAACAACAGTGGTAAAAACAGCATCTGACAATCCAATACTAAAACAGCTAAAAAACCTTGTTATAAAACCAATCATACATACAAACATACCATGCATAAATTGTAGAAGCCTAGGGGGAAAGAATGTCTCAGTTCCCCCATGCCTGACGGCAGAGGTGGGTTTTAAGGAGCTTACGAAAGGCAAGGAGGGTGGAGGCTATTCTAATCCCTGGGGGGAGTTGGTTCCAGAGGGCCGGGGCTGCCACAGAGAAGGCTCTTCCCCTGGGTCCCGCCAAACGACATTGTTTAGTTGATGGGATCCGGAGAAGGCCCACTCTGTGGGACCTAACTGGTCGCTGGGATTCGTGCGGCAGAAGGCGGTCCCGGAGATAATCTGGTCCGGTGCCATGAAGGGCCTTATTATTGTGCCTACCGTCCCTGTCCTTCGGTCCTATTATCCTTTTTATCACTTCCTTATACATTGTTATATTAATACAAACTATAACTCTATACTGTACTTGTTTGACAAATACAATCAATCAATCAATCAAAGATTATTATGGCATACCAAAGGGGTAACTTGTTTTGTTTTTCAGAGACCATGAATAAAAACAATATGGTGGTTAGGACAGTGATGGGCTGCCAAAAATTTTACTGCCGCACTGTGAGCATGGCTTATTGTGTGTATGTAGCTTTATGGTCATGTGACCGGGCAGAGTGGCTTGCCGGCCATGTGACCAGGTGGGAGTGGCTTGACAATCATGTGACGGGGATGACTTAAAGGTCATGTGACTGGGTGGGAGTGGCTTACTGCCCAAGGTAAGTTTTCAAATAGGTGCTTGGAGTCTTTTTCAGTTGATTAAGTCACATTATTTGAATAGCCATAAAAAGGACAAATGATAGACAGCATTATTTATTGAGCAGCACAGTAACATTTTAAGGTTTTGTACTGAACCCACGAGGTTCAGTATGATAACAGATTAGGCAAGTAGCTCAATTTTCTTTAATTGCCATAAACGTTCAGTTCTAGATAATGATTAAAATGATTAAAGCATTGATGGGTTAAAACATACTATGTTTTGGTTATGACCTATAAAGCCCTTCATGGCACCGGACCAGATTATCTCAGGGACCGCCTTCTGCTGCAGGAATCCCAGCGACCAGTTAGGTCCCACAGAGTGGGCCTTCTCCGGGTCCCGTCAACTAAACAATGTTGTTTGGCGGGACCCAGGGGAAGAGCCTTCCCTGTGGCGGCCCCAGCCCTTTGGAATCAACTCCCCCCAGAGATTAGAATTGCCCCCACCCTCCTTGCCTTTTTTAAAATCCACCTCTGCCGACAGGCATGGGGGAACTGAGATATTCTTTCCCCCTAGGCCTTACAATTTACGCATGGTATGTTTGTATGTATGTTTGGTTTTATAATAAGGTTTTTTTTAGTTGTTTAGCATTGGATTGTTACATGCTGTTTTTTATCACTGTTGTTAGCTGCCCCGAGTCTGCGGAGAGGGGCGGCATACAAATCCAATAAATAATAATAATAATAATAATAATAATAATAATAATAATAATGTAATTATTTCCTATTTTAAAAGTAATTAAGGATCATACTAAGGTACTAATGAAGGAGGGACAATAAACTATTTTCAATAAATAGTGCATAAACTTATTCCCCCTACTGCGTGTCCCCTGTCCATCCATCCCCCCACCATGGGGGCAGCGGCCTATTACTGGGTTAGGAAGAATTTCCTGGTCTTAGGAACTGTTAATGGTCAAATACATTGTCTCACGAAGTAGTATGTTCATTCACCAGAAATCTTCAGAGCCTGGATCTGCACTAAAGAGAAGTTAAACTAGATGACCTCTGAGGTTGTTTCTAATGAAAATTAGTCTCCATATGGTTTGTTGCCAATTAGCACATCTGTTAAGTGACTCTGCAGAAGATTCACACACAAGTTCCTTATCTGGCGCTTAAGATGTTGCGCAAAGCTAATATTCCATGTTTTATTCAGCAAACCACAATGAACAAACCATGGTTCACCTTCCTAGGTAAACTAAATATAAATTTCACTGCCTAAAAAGAAACAGATTCTTTTAAAGATTTAAAACAGCAATCCTGAGAAAGGAGGGCAAATGATCCTGCTATATAGAGGGCTGGTGAGACCACATTTGGAATAATACCGTGTTCAGTTCTGGAGACCTCACCTACAAAAAGATATTGACAAAATTGAACGGGTCCAAAGACGGGCTACAAGAATGGTGGAGGGTCTTAAGCATAAAACGTATCAGGAAAGACTTCATGAACTCAATCTGTATAGTCTGGAGGACAGAAGGAAAAGGGGGGACATGATCGAAACATTTAAATATGTTAAAGGGTTAAATAAGGTCCAGGAGGGAAGTGTTTTTAATAGGAAAGTGAACACAATAACAAGGGGACACTCTGAAGTTAGTTGGGGGAAAGATCAAAAGCAACATGAGAAAATATTATTTTACTGAAAGAGTAGTAGATCCTTGAAACAAACTTCCAGCAGACGTAGTAGATAAATCCACAGTAACTGAATTTAAACATGCCTGGGATAAACATATATTCATCCTAAGATAAAATACAGAAAATAGTATAAGGGCAGACTAGATGGACCATGAGGTCTTTTTCTGCCGTCAGACTTCTATGTTTCTATGTTTCTTAGTGTGTTGAAGCTGGCAAAAAAAAAAAAATGTTATTGTGCAAGGTAATCACCCTTGAGACACCAGAAGTGTGTCTAAAAAAAATCATGCAAGTCATTAAGTGAATCTGGTTTCCCCTACTGACTTTTGTTTATTGAAAGCCTCTGGAAAGATCGCTTGCATCGGCAGGCCTGAAGGACTAGAAACTTGACTATTTTCCACCAAACATAAAAATCAGACATTCACAAGTTAAATTCCCCAGCCATCAGCCACTTTTTCTGTGCAATTGTTAAAATAAACACAGGATTAGATCGTAACAGTTCGGAAAGTGGAAAGTGGAACAGGGAAATTGGTTAGATGCGATAACATCTCATGCATTTTGCTGATGATGTATGTCTTTACTTGAAAACCCAGGCAGAAGTCAACAAAATTGTGCAAAAGCTGTCAAACCTCATCCCACAAAAGGAAGGGCTGACATGAAATACAATGCAGGTTGATGAATAATATATCTTTCCTGCTGCGCTTTTCCAAATAAAGCGAGACCTGGGATAAGCAATTGGGGAAAAAATACCTTGGAATGAAGTATTGTGTGCGTTCCAACACATTTTTCCAATGCCTTTCTCATGCCAGTACTTTTCAAATCACTCAGAGAAAACACACACGCACACACACACACACACACAGAAACACACCGCAAAGTTTCCTCTTTAGAAAGAAGTTTATGGTGCAAAGCCTTGTTGGAGGGAACATTACACTTTAACAGCAGCCAGAAAATCGTGTCGAGTTTTAGTGACGTTTAAAAGCTGTTAGAGGATGAGGAATAAACTGTATGAGCCCTGTGCAATGGAAACTGTGGAGGTGGAGGTTATCCAGCTAATATTCCAGAGATATGAGCAGCACTTCAAATAACCAGCCCACATACATTAAATGTATAAATATTATTTACATTAGGCAAGTATCATAGTCGGTAAGCATCCTAGTTGTTCACAAATACAGCAATCAATACTTCTCAATACATATACAACGCAAGCCTCAATCAATACAGATGCAGACTAATATTAGAATACATAGTTCTTACTACACATAGTATTCCTTACAATAGAATAGTCATATAGACAAACCAGGAGAGAGAGAGAGAGAAAGAAAGAGAGAGAGAGAAAGATAAAGAAAGAGAGAGAGATAAAGAAAGAGAGACAGAGAAAGAGAGAGACAAAGAGAGACACAGAGAAAGAGAGAGACAGAGAGAGACAGAGACAGGCAGACACAGAGAGAGAGAGAGGGAGAGAGTTAAAGAAAGAGAGACAGAGAGACAGAGACAGGCAGACAGAGAGAGAGAGAGAAAGAGAGAGAGAGAAAGAAAGAAAGAAAGAAAGAACGAGAGACACAGAGAGAGAGAGAGAGACAGAGAGAGACACACACACAGAGAGAGACAGAGACAGGCAGACAGAGAGAGAGAGAGAGAAAGAGAAAAAGAAAGAGAGAGAGAGAGAGATAAAAAAGAGAGACAGAGAGAGAAAGAGAGAGACACACAGAGACACACAGAGAGAAAAAGACAGGCAGACAGAGAGAGACAGACAGAGAGAGAGAGAGAAAGACAGAGAGAAAGACAGACAGAGAGAGAAAGAAAGACAGACAGACAGACAGAGAAAGAGAGAGACAGACAGAGAGAAAGAGTCAGGCAGACAGAGAGAGAGAGACAGACAGAGACAGACAGACAGACAGACAGAGAGAGAAAGAGAGAGACAGAGAGAGACACACAGATAGAAAGAGACAGGCAGACAGAGAGAGAAAGACAGACAGAGAGAGACAGAGAGAGAGAGTAAGATAAAGAAAGAGAGAGAGAGAGAGAAAGAGGGAGACAGAGACAGACAGACAGGCAGACAGACAGAGAGAGACAGAGAGAGAGATAGGAGTAGTGTGCTAATTCCTTTAACCATACATGGCTGGCTTAGGTTATATATTGGAAAACCTAACTAGTTATACACACAGTACTAACAAAAGCAAATTTACTTTCGGGACAACGAACTCTGAAGATTATGTATTGAGGAAGAACATATGTCACACAAAACAGACTGCCTCCCCCAAAAAAACCCTCCCCACAAAAAGCATAAGAAATCAAGGCATTATACATTGAATAATTTTCTGCACAGATAGAAAACATTACTGTTAGTCCCTCATCTTATAACCACTATTGGTTATAAATCAAGGACTTATATACAAGAACTTTAATTTGTTGGCAATTGTACAGCAATTGCCAACAAATTAAAGTTCTTAAAGAGAGAGTTCTACTAAATATAAAAATAGGGAGGTCACCTATACACATGAACCACAACAATTAGAGAAAATTAAAGAAAACCAGGAACTGCGGGCCAGATCCAGATCCGACCTCCAGGTTGCTTAGATCTGGCCCGCAGAGCCGGTCTGGAGACAGCGAAGAACCGGCCTGTGGTGTCTCTGCCAGCAAAAACTGAGCAAAGGGTTGCAGGAGGCCATCCCAGCCAAAAGCAGAAACCAGAACCCCCTTTTTGCCGGCAAAGCACTCGGCCCATCACAGGCACCCCAACACAAGTGACACCAAGATGGCCATGACACCCACCCACCCACCCCCAAGGTCAAACACAACCCTGATGCGGCCCTCCATGAAATCGAGCCATACTGCCTTACCTGGATGACGTCTTTCCGCAGGTTAACAAGGTACAGCCAGTCGCTGAGCCTGGGGTAGCTGTTCAGCTCAACCGTCCGGTCATTTAAGGGGACGCTGAGCTTGCACTGCAACTGGATGCTGATATAACGGACCAGTTTCACCTGCGGGAAGAGGAGAAAAAGGTTAAAACGGGCTCCAAGACGTGAGTCAGAAACAGCAAACTAGAAAATTTAAAAGAAAATTTTAGAAAGAAAATTGGACGAACGTGTAGCAAAATCTATATAACGGTTCTAACTGTAAATATATATTATTTTCTTTTTAAATGTTTTTGTTTTGTTTTATGTGTTGGGTGTGTGTGTGTGTGTGTGTGTATATATATATATATATAAAATTTATTTTTAATTAAAAAAGAAAAAAGAAACAGCAAACTGGGAAGGAATTGGCATGGATTTCATCTCATTCACAGACTGAAACCAGGCAGCCTCTCGGTGTTTGTTTGTTTATTTGTTAGATTTGTATGCCGCCCCTCTCCGAAGACTCGGGGCGGCTAACAACAGCAATAAAACAGCATATAATAATAATACAATACTAACAGTTAAAAACCCTTGTTATAAAATCAAACATACATACAGACATACCATGCATAAAATTGTAAAGGCCCAGGGGGAAAGAGTATCTCAGTTCCCCCATGCCTGGCGGCAGAGGTGGGTTTTAAGCAGCTTACGAAAGGTTAACAACAATTAAAAAGACAATGTAAACAAATCTAATATTAAAATTAATCTAAAAAACCCCTATTTAAAGAACCAATCATACATACCAACATACCATGTATAAATTCTATAAGCCTAGGGGGGAAGGGAAAATTTCAATTCCCCCATGCCTGACGACAGAGGTGGGTTTTAAGGAGCTGGCGAAAGGCAAGGAGGGTGGGGGAAACTCTGATATCTGGGGGGGGAGTTGGTTCCAGAGAGTCGGGACCGCCACAGAGAAGGCTCTTCCCCTGGGTCCCGCCAGACAACATTGTTTAGTTGACGGGACCTGGAGAAGGCCAACTCTGTGGGACCTAACTGGTCGCTGGGATTCGTGCGGCAGAAGGTGGTCTCAGAGATATACTGGTCCGGTGCCATGAAGGGCTTTATAGGTCATAACGAACACTTTGAATTGTGACCGGAAACTGATTGGCAACCAATGCAGACTGCGGAGTGTTGGTGTAACATGGGCATATTTAGGAAAGCCCATGATAGCTCTCGCAGCTGCATTCTGCACGTATTGCTCATTCTGTGAATGGTTAGGGATGCATCAAGGTATTTTATTCACTGTCCCTTTGCTTGATGATCAATGCTTATCCTCAGTATTCCATATGTGTAAAATGGGAATAATTGGATTTTTATAACTTGGGTGTGTGTGGCATATAAGCGGTGTTACATTCCTTCTTGTCAAGACAAAAACATGATTTAGTCAATTATCTTTGTTAAAGTTTTTTATTTATTAAACAATTAAAAACATTACAAACAACAATACAGCACAATACAAACTAGTAAATTAGTCAATTATCTTGATTTCATTCTCCTTCAAAGGTTTTTTTTGGGGGGGGGGTGTTTCACTTCTATTCTACTAGTTTTTCTCATCATTCCTTTCACCCATTTCCTCCCATGTTTACTGTATGACTGTAACTTGTTGCTTATATCCTAAGATTTTTATTAATGTTGCTTCTTCATTGCTTATTTGACCCCTATGACAATCATTAAGTGTCGTACCACATGATTCTTGACAAATGTATATTTTATTTTATGTACACTGAGAGCATATGCACCAAGACAAATTCCTTGTGTGTCCAATCACACTTGGCCAATAAAAATTCTATTCTATTCTATTCTATTCACCCTCCCATCCCCATTTTCCTGCTTTTAAGAAAACACAATTTACTAACTAGGTCCTCTTGACTGCAAACGATTTCAATTCTACAAGGTGACCACTTGGACTTAGGAGATGCAAATAAGGATTTTTTTTCTGATATCAGGAAGGAAAACCAAGCAAGGAAATGTTCTCAGTTCAGTAAAATTAATAAAAGTATTATAACTATGTTTGTTTGTTTGTGTGTGGGCGTATGTTTATGCATAGAAACATGCCCTAAAATATGTATGTATACATACACACAAAGTAACAGTTTAACAAGTAATTTGCTTAAGTTCAGAAGCTCTGCTATATAACAATTGTGATATAAGTTGTAGTGGTTTCTTTTCAATGCTATAAGGTATTTCTCAACTTTTATTATTATTATCATTCCCTTTGAAGACCTTACAAAAGGGAATAATTCTCTAATAATAATATATTAGAGAATTATTCCCTTTCTTAAGGTCTTAAAAAATCACTTCTGCTGGCAGGCTTGGGGCCGTTGAGCATTGCCTTGTTTGTTTGTTTGTTTGTTTGTTTGTTTGTTTGTATTTATTTATTCATTCATTCATTCATTCATTCATTCATTTATTTAGATTTGTATGCCGCCCCTCTCCGAAGACTCGGGGCGGCTTATGCTCCAGTCGAAGCTATGAATGATTGTGAATGAGTGTTACTCTGTTTTTAGTATTGGGGGAGGGGGTAAACCTGGTTTTATATTGTTTTTTAGGTTTTATATTGGGTTTCTATAGATTTCACTATGTAAGCCGCCCTGTGTCCACAGGAGAAGGGCGGGCTATAAATCCAGTTAAATAAATATTAAAATAAATAAAATAAAATAAAATAAAATAAAATAAAATAAAATAAAATAAAATAAAATAAAATAAAATAAAATAAAATAAAATAAAATAAAATAAAATAAAATAATAAAATAAAATAATAAAATAAAATAAATAAATAAAATAAATAAAATAAATAAAATAAAATAATAAATAAAAATACAATAAATAAAATAAATAAGAAAATAAAATAAAATAAAATAAAATAATAAAATAAATAAGAAAATAAAATAAAATAAAATAAACATATGACCACAATTGAACGTAAAATTTATTTTGAGAACAATATTATCAGTGGAAGTTGTTTCCATAAGTGGTGGAAGGTACATCACTGGACTTTTCCAAAAAGAGATTGGACAGCCATTTGTCTGAAATGGTATAGGTTTCCCTGCTTGGGGGTTGGACTAGAAGACCTCTAAGATCCCTTCCAACTCTGTTTTTTTTTTTTTTCCTATTCTAGAGACTGAGCGAGAAAGAGTAAACTCTTGCTAAAGTATGTTGCCCTGTTTAATGGTCACAGATACCATTTTGACTTTTGGGAGCAGCCCTGTAGACACACCTCTCTAACCTGGTTTTTTAAAATCAAATTTTCCCAAATCAATGCCTTTGTGTACAGGTTGACAGCCCAAATCTTTGCAGCGCACAAAAAACATAAAAGAAAATAAAGGTAATGAAGGAAGGAGGGAGAGAGAGAGAGAGGGAAAGGATAGATAAAGAAATGGTTTCTGATCTTGACAGCAATTATAGTAAGTAACATTTATATTTTTCCTTCTCTCTCTCAAATCTTTATTTCCTTCTTTGCATAAACTTTCTGATCTTTAAACTCATGAAGTTTGTTTTCCCAACTCATAACTTTTTCTCGTGGCTTTTTACACTATGTCAGCTTAGGAAAAAAACAGTTTCATAGTCATATCTAAAATCAAATACTCTTCCCCTGGGGCAATTGAAAAAAAAATTCTGAAATGACACGCTACAAATATCTTCTTTGTTTGATAAATAACATGCTCAACCTTTCCTCTGCCTGTGGCCATAAAGTTTTTCCTGTGCTGTTTTTCCAGTAATTTCAGCAATGAAAGCACATGGCCATCTAGGCCAAAATAAATGTGTCAGGCCTTTAAATATTTATAGGGCCAATTTTATTTTGAAGAAAAAAGTTTCAGTTACCGTAAAGGAAATTTGTAAAAAAAATATATGGAGAGACCTCAGTTTTATCTATTTTTCATGAACTAATTGTTTTTTCCCTCCTCTTAGTTTTCTACATAGGGTGCCTCTTTCCCTACCCCTCCCAAATCAATTAGAGGAAAACAACCTATAGACTATTTGGGTTAAATTTCTATCATCT
>NC_091950.1:412664144-412725488 GCF_031021105.1 Erythrolamprus reginae
ACACAAGTATTGTGTGTACCATGTTGATGTGGAAACGGCATATCTACACGTGCCGTTGCAGCACAAAATTTCTATGAGAATTCCGCCTGGTGTCAAGCATGACAAGGGTCGGTGTTGGAAGCTTAAGAAAAGCTTATATGGATTGAAACAATCTGGTTTTGAATGGAACGCCATGATTGTGAAAGCATTAGAAAGTATGGGGTTTTATTTATTATTTATTTATTATTTAGGTTTGTATGCCGCCCCTCTCCGAAGACTCGGGGCGGCTCACAACAAGATAGAACAAATCATAAATAATCCAAATAACTTTAAAATATTTAAAGATTTAAAAGAACCCCATATACTAACAGACACACACACAAGCATACCATGTATAAATTGAACATGCCCGGGGGTGGTGTTTCAATTCCACCATGCCTGACGGCAAAGGTGGGTTTTAAGGAGTTTACGGAAGGCAGGAAGAGTAGGGGCAGTTCTAATCTCTGGGGGGAGTTGGTTCCAGAGAGCCGGTGCCGCCACAGAGAAGGCTCTTCCCCTGGGGCCCGCCAACCGACATTGTTTAGTTGACGGGACCCGGAGGAGGCCCACTCTGTGGGACCTAATCGGTCGCTGGGATTCGTGCGGCAGGAGGCGGTCTCGGAGATATTCTGGTCCAGTGCCATGAAGGGCTTTAAAGGTCATAACCAACACTTTTTTGTGCGAGTAAGGCTGATCCCTGTATGTTCCTGAGAAATAGATGGTTATGGGTGCTCCAATACTGCAGTTGTTAAAGAAGGGGTTGGACTGAGACAATTTGTCTGAAATAGTGTAGGGCCACAATGGCGAACCCATGCCACGTGGATCTGTATCACATGGCACGCGAGGCACTGCCCTATGTCAGTTTCAGCATGCATGTGCATGCCGGTCGGCTGGTTTTCAGCCTTGAAGAAGGCTGTTTTCACCCCCCGGAGGCTTCCAGAGGCTTCTGTGAAGCCTCCAGTGTGTGAAAAATGGCCCTACAGGCAAGCCAGAAGTCCGTTTTTCCAAACTTTCCTCGTTGGGCTGTTTTTTGCATTCCAGGGGTTTCAGGGAAGCCTCCTGAAGACTGGGGGTGGTGAAAAACAGTCCAACGGGCCAACTAACTAACTAACTAACTAACTAAGTAAGTAAGTAAGTAAGTAAGTAAGTAAGTAAGTAAGTAAGTAAGTAAGTAAGTAAGTAAGTAAATTCACAAAATCATTTACCACAATGTCCTACCTTTCAATGACTTCTTCAACTTCAACCACAACAATACATGAGCACACAAGTCAAATCAAATTTAATGTCAACCGCTCCAAATTTAACTGCAGAAAATACAACTTCAGCAACAGTGTGATCAATGCCTGCAATGCACTACCTGAGTCTGTGATTTCTTCCCCAAACCCCAAAAACTTTAACCTTAAGACTATTTACAGTTGACCTCACCCCATTCCTAAGAGATCTGCAAGGGCCATGTATAAACGCACCGTTGTGCCTACTGTCCCCGTCCTACTATCGTATTGCCTAGCCCTAGTTTACCTGTACTTTGCTAATGTTTATGTTTATACCAATACTTGTAGATCTTTAATAAGTAAGTAAGTAAGTAAGTAAGTAAGTAAGTAAGTAAGTAAGTAAGTAAGTAAGAGATGAGCCTTTAGCCAAGCCCATTCTATCCCAGTTCAGAAGTCAACCTCAAACATGACTTGGAAAAGGTTCTTGAGGATCAATCTTCACTTCTGTGTCCACTGAAATAAACAACCAACTTCTCTATCACTCTGGTCCATCATTGATTTAGCCCTCTCTCGACTACCCAGCACCCTCTGTCTCCTTGAGATTGATATACCAACAATCACATCACTTCATAAGCAATTCTGTAGAGTGCTGTACTGCAGGCCACTGAAGCTGACTGTAGATCTGTAGGTCAGCGGTTCAAATCTCATCACCGGCTCAAGGTTGACTCAGCCTTCCATCCTTCCGAGGGTGGGTTAAATGAGGACCCGGATTATGGGGGCAATAAGCTGGCTCTGTTAAAAAGTGCTACTGCTAACATGTTGTAAGCCGCCCTGAGAAGGGCGGCATAAAAAAATAAAATAAAATAAAAAAATAAAATAAAATAAAATAAAATAAAATAAAATAAAATAATAAAATAAAATAAAATAAAATAAAATAAAATAAAAAATAAAACATAAAACATAAAACATAAAAAATAAAATAAAATAAACAAACAAATAAAAAACAAACAAAAAACAAAACAAAACAAACAAATAAATACTTCTCAATTTCAGCCATTTACTTAGCCTGGCTGGCTAAATTCTGGGAGTTGAAGACCACACGGCTGAAAGTTGCCAACTTTCAGAAACACTGAGGCTACAGGTGGCTTCAGCTAGTATCCAGGTAGGCAAGATTTTCCACTTTTTCCATTTCAGGCACGCAGTGAAATCACTTTCGGCTGAAACCTGTTATCACACCATCATCACCTTGCTTACAATCTGCAATCTACATGGGCGAGTTTATGAGAAGAAGAGGCTCAGGGCCGTGGACATCCTCGTGGCTTGGATTTTGAGTTTTACCCAACTTGGAAGGAGGGAAGGCTGAGTCAACCTTGAGCCTGGTGAGATTTGAACTGTCAAATTGCAGGCAGCCGGCAGGCAGCCGAAGTTGACTGCAGTGCTGCACTCTAAACACTGCAACAACATGGCTCATATACCAGCATTACATGACTCTGAGAAACCACACGGTCTAATTTCGTATGTATACATGTACACAGCGAGAAAAATAAATCTTGCAAGTTTACCAGACAGATGGCCTAAGGCAGGGGTAGGCAAAGTTGGCTCTTCTATGACTTGTGGACTTCAACTCCCAGAGTTCCTGAGCTTTAATGATTGGCTCAGGAATTCTGGGAGTTGAAATCCACATGTCATAGAAGAGCCAACTTTGTCACGCTGAATATTGCCAGCCCCAGAGACATTTGGTAATTAAAGAGTTAACTATGTGTGCTTTACTAAGTTCCTCCTATTATGATGTAATATCCTGCCACATCTAACATCACATCCTTCTTCTTCAGCCTAAAAACTCCATTCTCCATTCTACCTCTATCATGTGAAGACATATTTTATTATGTTGTCCATCGAGACATGTTTATTTTCTACTTTTATAATAAAAGAAATCTTGTTTTGAACAAATGACTGGGCTTCCATCTATCACCTCCGTGGTGATTAAGGTTCTAACGGACTTTCATTATTTACAAACCGTGACAAACTTTGCCTATCCCCGGCCTAAGGCCATGATGGCAAACCTATGGCACAGGTGCCATAAGTGGCACGCCAAGCCATATCAGAGGGCATGTGAGAGTTTGCCATGTTTCACTTCCACTGCGCATGTGCGCTGGCCAGCTGATTTTCAGTCTTTGGAAAGGCCGTTTCACCCACCGGAAGCTTCACAGAAGCTTTCCTGAAGCGCTGGAGAAAATCGCGGAATGGAGAAACAGGAAGTTCGGAAAAGCACACTTCCGTTTTACCGTTGTACTGTTTTTTGCACTCCGGAAGGGTCAGGGAAGCTTCCTGAAGCCCAGAGTGCAAAAAAACCAACACAATGGGCTAACCGGAAGTGCATTTTTTGAACTTCCGGTTTGCCCGTCTGGGCATTTTTTTCACCTACCAAGCTTCAGAAAGGCCTGTGTGCATGCGCAGGGGGCATCACAGGGGGTGTGCATGCATGTTTTTAGAGATGTTGTTATACCTCTAGCTATGCTTGGCTGCATAGCTAGAGGTAGAACAAGCAGGAAGAGGGAGATTGTGATCCCGCTGTATAGAGTGCTGGTGGTGAGACCACATTTGGAATACTGTGTTCTGTTCTGGAGACCTCACCTACAAAAAGATATTGACAAAATTGAACGGGTCCAAAGACGGGCTACAAGAATGGTGGACGGTCTTAAGCATAAAATGTATCAGGAGAGACTTCATGAACTCAATCTATATAGTCTGGAGGACAGAAGGAAAAGGGGGGACATGATCGAAACATTTAAATATGTTAAACGGTTAAATAAGGTCCAGGAGGGAAGTGTTTTTAACAGGAAAGTGAACACAAGAACAAGGGGACACCATCTGAAGTTAGTTGGGGGAAAGATCAGAAGCAACGTAAGAAAATATTATTTTACTGAAAGAGTAGTAGATTCTTGGAACAAACTTCTAAGCAGACGTGGTTGGTAAATCCACAGTAACTGAATTTAAACATGCCTGGGATAAACATGTATCCATCCTAAGATAAAATACAGGAAATAGTATAAGGGCAGACTAGATGGATCAGGTGGTCTTTTTCTGCCCTTAATCGTCTATGTTGCTATGTGGGAGGGAGGGGAGGGGCGTGAGCAAGTTCCTCCCAGAGGGGAGCAACAGAAACACACCGTGATGTGGGGTGTGGGGTGTCTCTAACAATGCTTCAAGCTCTTAGCACCCAGCACTTATAGCCTTGAAAACGTTGCATTTAGCAAACCAGCTTGTAAACTTACTCCTAAGCTACCGTCTCCCTGTTATTATACAATACACAAGGAGGTGTGTTTTTGTGGGTTTTTCTGCATGGCTGGTCAGCCCATGCTCTGGGACATTAACATCTTGAGAGACCAGAAGGCCTTACGCAAAAGAGCTTTTGGATCAGTTACCCATTTAAGTTACAGGAAAGACTGGCTGCAAAGTAGGGGAAAGGGGAAGGCTGCTTAGGCAGGGCCAGCTGTGGAATCCTCCTTCCCAAGGACATTAGCACAGTGCTCAGAAAGGCATTGGCACATTCATCAGATAGACTGTATTTGTGGGGCCCTCCAAGTTAAATCTCTGCCTCTCCCTTTGCCTTCTTAGCCCAAACTAAAGCACAGGACAGCCAGGGGTTGCCACTCCCGCTGCTACCGGAATGCTGTGCGCGCATCTCTGAGTCCCCAGCATGCATTCATAGAAACATAGAAGACTGACGGCAGAAAAAGACCTCATGGTCCATCTAGTCTGCCCTTATACTATTTCCTGTATTTTATCTTACAATGGATATATGTTTATCCCAGGCATGTTTAAATTCAGTTACTGTGGATTTACCAACCACGTCTGCTGGAAGTTAGTTCCAAGGATCTACTACTCTTTCAGTAAAATAATATTTTCTCATGTTGCTTTTGATCTTTCCCCCAAGTGTGTCCAAGCGATATTTTACTTCTGAACCGGACACAGGAAGCAAAATCTCGCGTGAGATTTCAGCTTTTTTTCTTTTTCTTTTGCTTTCGCGCATTCGCCGGAGCAAAATATCACTGAAGTCTCATGCATGCGAGCACTCCCTCGTGACATTTTGCTTCCTGTGCATGCGCAGAAGCAAAATCTCACTCAGGCATGCCCGCATGCGCACGCTGAAGACACAGAGCTGTATACACAGCTCAGTTCTGGGTTCAACTGTGATCAAAAGTTGAAGATATTTCTGCTGGATTTTTGCACCTCAAGAATCAATGGGACTCTACAAAGTGTCAATATTATTGTAGTACTATTATTTTAAATTTTATAGATAGTCCACGAATTACGACCACAATTGAGACCAAAATTTCTGTTGCTAAGTGAAACATTTGTTAAGTGAGTTTTTCCCCGTCTTATGACCTTTCTTGCCACATTTATTAAGAGAAGGAAGAAAGAAAGAAAGAGAGGCAGGGAGGGAGGGAGGAAGCAAGGGAGGAAGCAAGGAAGAAAGGAAGAAAGGAAGAAAGGGTGGGAGGGACAGTGAGAGTTAGAGAGAGAAAGAAGGGAGGGAGAGAAAAGAGTAGAAGAGACAGAGGAGGGGAAAAAGCAAGAAAAGAAAGAAAAGAAAGGAGGGAGGGAGGGAGGGAAGGAGGGAGAAAGAAAGGAAAAAGAAGGAAGGAAGGAAGGAAAGAAGGCAGGAGGAAAGAAGGCAGGCAGGCGGGCGGGCAAGGAAGGAAGGAAGGAAGGAAGGAAGGAAGGAAGGAAGAAAGAAAGAAAGAAAGAAAGAAAGAAAGAAAGAAAGAAAGAAAGAAAGAAAGAAAGAAAGAAAGAAAGAAAGAAAGGGGAAGCTGGCTAAAAAACCCAAACCAATAAGTTCCCATTTGCTTGTTTAGGTCAAACTACGCAAAGAAAATCTTTCTGTGCCAAAATTTTCAAATAATAGCACGTCTATAAACACAGAAGATTGAAAACATCTGTTGGAAATGTAGAAATACACAGTGAAAGAGGCAGAGGTCTGTTCCCATTTGTCTCAATGGCATATTTCTTAATGGAAATTGTTTGATTCTCTAGGTGAATAATTATATTCTCTCGGATGCATATTTTACCGGAAAGAAAATTAACTCCCAGATCAAAAGTTTTTACAAGTAATACATTGAAATGTCAGAGCTCATTTTTGGAGGGTTGGGAGGAGGACAGAGAAAACACAGTAGTTTAAACTAATACAATTGGCAGGGTCGAAAATTGAATTAGCTGCTATGATTTTCATCCTACTGTGCTATGCATTGGCTCAATGCATATGTTACACCATGCTATGGTCTATTTAATCATGCTGAGGTTTTATCAAATAAAACTCAATGGGCTGAATTCCCACATCACTCTAATGTTTTTCAAACTTGGCAACTTTTAAAATGTATGGACGCCAATTCCCAGATTCCTCAGCTAACATGCTCGGTCGGGATTCCTGGGAATTGAAGTCCATACATCCTAAAGTTGTTTAGTTTGAGAAACATTGCTCTGTATTATCAATTATAATATCATGCCACAACAGGGTTCACACCCTAAACCTGTGCTTCTCAAATAGTGGGTCAGGGCCCCCTTAGGGGGCACAGAGCGATGCCAGGGAAGACAGAGTGCCTGTGGGTTTTGCCTCCCAAGGACAATTCCATCTGCCCGTCCATCACCCTGGGGGGGTGGAATTATTGACCCCCTCAGAGAGGGTCCACAACTTGGGCGTCCTCCTCGATCCACAGCTCACATTAGAGAACCATCTTTCAGCTGTGGCGAGGGGGGTGTTTGCCCAGGTTCGCCTGGTGCACCAGTTGCGGCCCTACCTGGACTGGGAGTCACTGTTCACGGTCACTCATGTCCTCATCACCTCGAGGCTCGACTACTGTAACGCTCTCTACATGGGGCTACCTTTGAAGAGTGTTCGGAAACTTCAGATCGTGCAGAACGCAGCTGCGAGAGCAATCATGGGCTTTCCCAAAAATGCCCATGTTACTCCAACACTCCGCAGTCTGCATTGGTTGCCAATTAATTTCCGGTCACAATTCAAAGTGTTGGTCATTACCTATAAAGCCCTTCATGGCACCAAACCAGGATATCTGCGAGACCGCCTTCTGCCGCACGAATCCCAGCGGCCAGTTAGGTCCCACAGAGTTGGTCTTCTCCGAGTCCCCTCGACTAAACAATGTCGTCTGGCGGGACCCAGGGGAAGAGCCTTCTCTGTGGCGGCTCCGACCCTGTGGAATCAGCTCCCTCCAGAGATTAGAACTGCCACCACCCTCCTTGCCTTTTTTAAACTTCTTAAAACCCACCTCTGTCGTCAAGCGTGGGGGAACTTAGACATCTCCCCCTGCCTATGTAGTTTTTGTGCATGATGTGATTGTATGTATGTTTTTTATATTGGGGTTTTAGACTTTTTAAATGTACTATTATTTTAGATTCTAATTATTAGATTTGTCATTATGTATTGTTTTTATCACTGTTGTGAGCCGCCCCGAGTCTACGGAGAGGGGCGGCATACAAATAATAATAATAATAATAATAATAATAATAATAATAATAATAATAATAATAATAATAATAATAATAAATGGCACCAGGAAACGGGCTTTTTTTTTTTGCCGCAGGGAGTAGGAGTTAGGGGAGCAGTCCAAATACTGTGCTAATAAAAGCGGGCTCCCGATCTCCGTTTTCGGCTGTGACGGCCTTCTGCAACCCTCTGCCAGCCAAAAAGGAGTTCGGGAGGGTCACATGCAGCCTTCCCATGCTCCATTTTCACTGGGAGAGGCACTGCAGGCCGGCCCTTCGCTGCCTCCAGAGCGGCCCCCTTGGCCAGATCGAAGCATCCTGTGGACCAGATCTGGGCCCCGGGCCTTGAGTTTGACACCCCTGTCCTAGGACCAATTCATGTGGATGATAGCTATTTATTAAAAGGGCTGAGAAAGGGGGATGGAGATGCTACAGAAACTTGAGGGCATGTCTATGAGATGTGCAGTTTGAAAATATTTTCAGTGTGGGGGAAAGAGAATTTAGGATTCATACATTCATCCATCTATTCATCCACAATATATATATACACAGTGATACCTCTACCTAAAACGCCTTTACTTACGGACCTTTCTAGATAAGAACCGGGTGTTCAAGATTTTTTTGGCCTCTTCTCAAGAACCATTTTCCACTTACAAACCGGAGCCCTCAAAACTGTAACCGGAAAAGGCAGGGAGAAGCCTCTGTGGGGCCTCTCTAGGAATCTCCTGGGAGGAAACAGGGCTGGAAAAGGCAGGGAGAAGTCTCCATGGGGCCTCTATAGGAATCTCCTGGGAGAAAATAGGGTCAGAAAAGGTGGGGAGAAGCCTCCGTGGGATCTCTCTAGGAATCTCCTGGGAGGAAACAGGGCCTCCATCTTCCCTGTGGTTTCCCCAATTGTATGTATTACAGTATTTGCTTTTACATTGATTCCTATGGAAAAAATTGCTTCTTACAAACCTTTCTACTTAAGAACCTGGTCACGGAATGAATTAAGTCTGTAAGTAGAGGTACCACTGTATCTATCTATTTCTCAGTCAGCCTTTTTGTCTCTGTCTGTCTGTCTGTCTGTCTGTCTGTCTGTCTCTATCTATCTATCTATCTACCTATCTATCTACCTACCTACCTACCTACCTACCTACCTACTTATCAATCAATCATAGAGAGAGAACATTGTAGTTGTGTTCAACAAAAGCATAGTCTTATCCTGGCTAAGATAATTGCATAATATGCTTAAGGCAAAACTATGTCGTTTTATTTATGCTTACCCAAAATATTTTCAAGATAACTTTCAAGGTCAGGAATTCTCCCCAAGCAATTCACAGTAAAACTTCATGCTTTGAAAACCACCCGAAAGCCCTTGGTATTGATAAAATCCCCAGATGCCAAGAGTGAAAACTTTTCACCCAGTCAATACAGTACAAAGAAAAAAGGTCAAGGCACAGATGCAGCTCAGACTTGATTTATGCAGTACATTCCCAATGAAAAAAAAAACTTTTAGAAATCTTTAGAAATTAAGCAACAGAGCCACTGCAGAAAATATGTTCTGATAGAGATTTATTTTATTTTATTTTATTTTATTCAATTTTTATGCCGCCCTTCTCCTTAGACTCAGGGCGGCTTACAACATGTTAGCAATAGCACTTTTTAAACAGATGGATAGATGGATGGGTGGGTAGGTGGGTGGGTGGATGGATATTAATATATATATTATAGACAGACTGACAGACAGATATTGTGGATGGATGGATAAATTAAAACATAAATCAATTTATAACTTTTTAAAAATGTGTTTTTCTGGAATTTTTTGTTGTTATTCTGTCTCTCACTATCCTTAAAATTACAGACTGATAATATTTTCACAGTAGGCAAACGTACAAAATCAGCAGGGGATCAAATATACTGCTCAAAAAAATAAAGGGAACATTGAAATAACACATCCTAGATCTGAATGAATGAAATATTCTCATTGAATACTTTTGATCTGTACAAAGTTGAATGTGCACAAACAACATGTGAAATTGACTGTCAATCAGTGTTGCTTCCTAAGTGGACAGTTTGATTTCACAGAAGTTTGATTTACTTGGAGTTATATTGTGTTGTTTAAGTGTTCCTGTTTTTTGTGTGCAGTGTACATTTCTCCCCCCCAATGTATTTATCTCAACATTTACCATATTAAAATTAAGATGTATTCACTGTTGCTATTACTTCTTTTCATCATTTTATACACACTTAAACACATGCATGTGCACGCACTCATACATACACACACACACACACACTGGGCTGATGTGATTGTCTTTTTCAGTCTCCTGACAAGCAAAGTTAATGGGATGCCAGATTCACTTAACAACCCTGGCAAGAAACGTCATAAAATGGAGCAAAATTCAATTAACCAGCAGCATAAACTTTGGGCTTAATTATGGTCATACACTGAACAATGGTGCACCCATTATCACTGCACAGGTAGTCCTCAATTTACAACCATTCGTTTAGCAACTGTTCAAAGTTACAATGTCACTGGGACAAGTCCTCGTACTTATGACCATTGCAGCATCCCCAGGGTCAAGTGTTCGCAACTCCCAGAATTCCCCAGCCAGCAGACATTTAAAACTTGTTAGCTTGGAAAAACACTGATCTAGCTGTTCCAGGCATATGAGGAAATCAGCTGGCAGCTCACAAACCTTTTTCATAACAAGCGTAATTTAGGAGCCTTTTTCGTAACCCTTGTTAGTCAGAAAAAGACCTTCTTAAACTCCTGGGTTTTTTTCCAGTGGATTAGAAAGACAATAAATAAAGAGGCAATAGACAAATACAATACAGTGGTACCTCTACTTAAAAATGCCTCTACTTAAGAACTTTTCTAGATAAGAACTGGGTGTTCAAGATTTTTTTGCCTCTTCTTATTAAGAACCATATTCTACTTAAGAACCCAAGCCTGGAAAAATTACCCATGAAATTTGAGAGCGGCACAAAGGCCTGGCCAGTTTCATGCCATTCTCCCTTTAATCCTGGACATCTCAGGCTTTTCTGGGCTGCCAGAGGAGCCTTTCGGTGGCGCTTAAGGAGCCTTTGGCAGTCCAGAGCAAACAAAGCATTTTCCTTTCTCTAGGCATTTGGAGAGGGAATAAACCTCTGCCAGCGCCCAGAGAAAAGAAACACTCCTTTCGCTCTGGTCAGTGACTGTCCTCCTCCTCTTCTTCCTCCTCCTCCTCCCACCCAAATTCCGAGCTTTTATTTCTTTCCTAATGGGTTTGCACGCATTATTTGCTTTTACATTGATTCCTATGGGAAAATTGCTTCTACTTACAAACTTTTCTACTTAAGAACCTGGTCACCATAAAAGTTGACCCGGGCAGGCCCGCAGGCCAGATTTAAGCACCCCGCAGCTGGTCCTTGAGTTTGACACCCCTGAATTAAAGGTTGAGGAGACAGGTTTTTGTTTCACCCAGAACAACATAATCATCACAAATACAAAAAAGGATCAATCAATTTGTGGGCAACGTAAATTTTCCAAAGTATTTGGAAAAATGTCTTAACTGCTCTCTGAGAACCGGGCAGACATTATGGTCACAGGAGGAATACTTCTCTCTTTTGCGGGCAGCAAACAAATTAAATAATGAATTTTTATTCCTTAGAATGGGTAAGGAAACAGAATACCCAGGAAGAGTGACTCACCCACCCTGAGCACTGCAACAAATGTGTTGGGGCAGCCCATTGGTTCCTGCCCCAACACATTTGAGGTTAAGTCTTGCAACACAACCCTAAAACTACCCAGAAAAACCCAAAGTTGAGAAAAAAAACATGCCATGTGTTGCCAGTGTTTGCAAATGGCAAAGTTGCACATTTTCCACTTGTAACATTCACGTAAAAAGAAGCCTATTCTTCTTTTAAGAATTCTTACATTCTTTAGAAAGTCCCATTTTGAGTGTTCAGGCCGACACAGAAGTTACACAGAAGAGAATTATCACGTGGCTTTTTTATAGCAAGAAAACACATTTAGCTACCTGGTTTTAGGGCCTGATTTATTATTATTATTATTATTATTATTATTATTATTATTATTATTATTTATTAGATTTGTATGTAGCCCCTCTCCGAAGACTCGGGGCGGCTCACAACAGCAATACAAACAATATAACAGTGGAACAAATCTAATATTAAAAACATATCAAACCCTATCATTACTTAAAAACCAAACGGCAACATTCATACCACACATAAAACAAAGTATAAAAAATAGCCTGGGGGAAAAGTGTCTCAACTCCCCCATGCCTGGCAGTATAAGTGAGTCTTAAGTAGCTTACGAAAGACAGGAAGGGTGGGGGCAGTTCTAATCTCCGGGGGGGAGTTGGTTCCCGAGGGCCAGGGGCCGCCACAGAGAAGGCTCTTCCCCTGGGGCCCGCCAAACAACATTGTTTAGTCGACGGGACCCAGAGAAGGCCAACTCTGTGGGACCTTATCGGTCGCTGGGATTCGTGTGGTAGCAGGCGGTTCCGGAGGTACTCTGGTCTAATGCCATGTAGGGCTTTAAAGGTCATGACCAACATTTATTTGGAACGCTGCCATGGTTCCCCGAAAATAAGATCCTCTCTTATATTTTTTTGAACCCCAAAATAAGTGCTTGGCTTTATTTTCGTGGAGATCTTCTTAGTATGGACGCGTGGAGCAAGACTGGGCTCCACTTGCCGTCTTACCTGTTGTAAGCCGCCCAGAGTCCTTTGGGAGTTAGGCGGCATAGAAATACAATAAATTAAATTAATTAAATTAAATTAATAAATTAAATTAAATTAAATCCCCAGCTCCTAATCCTAACCAGAGGAAATGTTATTTTTGGGGAAGGGTTTATTTTCAGGGGGAAAAACATAGTAGCTAGATACCCATGCTTTGCTACGAACCTATATGAGCAGGCTTGATAAATTGACAATGAAAGCTTGAAAATGAATGAGTAATTACATTGACACTTAAAGCTTAAAAATGTATGTAGAATGTGTAACTCCTTAGCATCAGACTGTATTAATATAAGGCAACTGGCAATTGGACCAGAGTTCTTTTCAAGTGGGGAGGGGGAGTAGAACATCTAACTCCTTAGCATCAAAGCGTGTTAATATAATACTGCATAACTGTGATGGCGAAGTTATGGCATATAGAGCCATATATGAGGACACGTGAGGCGTTGCCCTATGTCAGCTCCAGCACACGTGTGCGCTGGTCAGCTAATTTTTGGCTTTCTGGATGGCAGGGGGAGGTCATTTTCACCCTCCCTAGGCTTCAGGAAAGCCTCCAGAACCTGGGAAGAGCAAAAAATGGCCCAATGGGCCTACCAGAAGTCTGAAGCTTTCAGTGAGGCCTGCGCACACTTGCATGGGGGGGCGCGCATGTGGTCGTGCGTGCATGCATGTGGGGGTGGAGGCCATTGCACTATGGGTGTGGGCACACACACGCTATTGCGCACATGCATATCCTTTTGGCACTTGAGGAAAAAAAGGTTCGCCATCACAACATCACGGTGCAGGTGGCGACGCTGAAGTTTGTGCACCGCTTGCTTCTGGATGAAGTCATTCCACTGATTAAAACTGTCAGTAAATTTCTCCTGAGTTCTAGGTTGGTTCTCACCTTGATTATTTCCATCCTTTGCTTCCTATAGTGTCTACAGGTACTTTGGAGAATAGGTCGACTCCCTCTTCTTTGTGGCTGTCCCTCAAATATTGGACATGGCTGTCATGTCACTTCTGGCTCTTCTTTTCATTAAACTAGGCATACCCAATTGTAGCAATCAATTAATCATCCCAGAACCAATGAAGTTCGTAAGATGAGGTATTACTGAATATTGGGATTTTAGATTACGTAGTTTTAATTAATTAGATTTGCCTTTGTATTGAGTCCTCGGAGGGGGGAAGCATACAAATCAAATCAAATCAAATCAAATCAACCAACCAACCAACCAACAAACAAACAAACAAACAAACAAACAAACAAACAAACAAACAAACAAACAAACTCATATCTGGCACACTTTGGCACATTTTGATCAAAATTCCATTTTATCCCAAATATGCTCCTTTCTTCTATACCAGCTAAAATAATTTAACTTGGCAAGCCAAGATTACATTGTCTACCTCATCACTAACCAGGAGCTAAATGTAATTTACTCACATAAATCAAGGAAGGTCCTTATTCTAGAAGTTTAATGCATCTGGAGCAAAACAGATTGGCAATATCATTCAATGCTGAGTTGAGCACGCGAATGAGCTGAAATAGTGACTGAGTTTTGAAAAGTGTGTCGGTACAACAATATTTCAGGATCAAAAGCCACCCATAGACATATGCAACGTGCCAACGTTAATATTATTTATTGGCTATTTATACCAGTGTTTCCCAACCTTGGGAACTTGAAGATATCTGGACTTCAACTCCCAGAATTCCCCAGCCAGCATTCGCTGGCTGGGGAATTCTGGGAGTTGAAGTCCAAATATCTTCAAGTTGCCAAGGTTGGGAAACACTGATTTATACCACCTCAGCATGTAGCAGCACCTGATCTAGCTAAGCAAGGTCAGGCTTGGTCAGTATTCAGACGGGAGGCCATTCCATGTGGACTGAAAATTAGACTGGGAAATCATCCTTTTAAAAAATCCCAGAAGGCAGCAATTAAAACTATTTCCGAACCATTGCCAAGAAAACTATACGGGTATATTCATGAAGCTACCCAGGGTCAAATCCTCAGAGTGATTTGACTTTCCTTCCTTGCTATGCCTGCCTTTGAAAAGGAAAAAAAAAACATGACGTCAAACCATCAGAAAAACAACACAAACCACAGGAGGGCAAAGTTTGCTGACATGATTTTATAACTAACTTTATAGATTTTTGTTTGCTGACTTGGTTTCTTCTAAAAAAAATAAAAAATAAAACTAGACTTTCAGGATAGATGTTACAATTGGGACATGGGCGGTCGTAAAATGGGGCAAAATTCACTTAACGAATGTCTCATTTAGCAACGGAAAGTTTGAAGTCGAGGACTGCCTGTACTGTGAAAATGCAGAAAATGGATGAACTCAGACACTGCAATTAGTCAGCCGTGCAATCACAATTGTATCTTCTTCAAGGAATAATAACAAAGACAATGACAACAACAACAACAATCATCATCATCATCATCATCATCATCATCATATAGTCCTAGGTGCTTGGAAAGCGTCCAACCGGTGATGAAATATAAAATCCAGCATAGTTTTCTGTATTGTATTGTTGATGATAATAATAATAATGATAATAATAATAATAATAATAATAATAATAATAATAATAATAATAATAATAATAATTTAAATCCAACACTCTGTGGACTGCATTGGCTGCCAATTGGTTTCTAGACATAATGTTGGTTATGACCTATAAAGCCCTACATGACATTGGACCAGATTACTTACGGGACCACCTTCTGCTGCATGAGTCCCAGTGACCGGTCAGGTCCCACAGAGTTGGCCTTCTCCAGGTCCAATCAACTAGACAACGTCACATGACAGGGCCCAGGGGGATGAGCCTTCTCTGTGGCATCCCCAGCCCTCTGGAATCAACTCCCCCCGGAGATTCATACTGTCCCCCCTCTCCTCGCCTTCCGCAGGAGTCTTAAGACTCATCTATGCTGCCAGACTTGGGGCCATTAGATTCTAGACTCCTGGCTGATAAATGTGGTGAGAGTAACGTGATCAAATGGGAATGACTGTATTTTTATGGTTTTGGGGGGCTTTTTAGATTATAAATTTAATTAATTGGAATTAGGACATTATATATCATTTTGTCATATATTGTAAGCTGCCCCAAGTTCTCGGAGAGGGGCAGCATGAAAGAAAGAAAGAAAGAAAGAAAGGAGGGAGGGAGAAGATAGATAGATAGATAGATAGATAGATAGATAGATAGATAGATAGATAGATAGATAGATAGATAGATAGATAGATAGATAAATTGTATTTTCCCCCCAGTGCTATTGTAACTTCAAAATGTCACTAAACTAACTTAGGGACTATCAGCACTGGAAATGATATCCCGCTATTTTTTTTTCTTTCCAACCAGAATGGACCAAACCAGAGAAAGTGGTTTGTAAGCAAGTGATAACCCCAATGTCAAAACACAGAGATTATTGTGTTTGAACAAGTAGCCCTTAACGTGCTCTTGGGGCATTAAAGCATCAAGAAGGGTCAACAGTCCAGATGTGGGAAAGTCGGCTAATAGGGTGGGACAGAGTAAATTCTATATTACTGTTGCATCTACTTTGAAGTTAAGCTACTCCAATGCAAAGCAGAGGACTATTTTTTTTAAAAACTACACCCAGATTATTATTGTTGTTGTTGTTGTTGTTGTTGTTGTTGTTATTATTATTATTATTATTATTATTATTATTATTATTTATTAGATTTGTATGCCGCCCTTCTCCCTAGACTCGGGGCAGCTCATAACAATAACAAGAACAATGTAAGAACAAATCTAATAATTTTTAAAAGCGCTAAAAACCCCATTATTAAAAGTAAACATACACACAAACATACCATGTATAAACTGTATAGGCCTGGGGGAGATGTCTCAGTTCCCCCATGCCTGAAGGCAGAGATGGGTCTTAAGAACTTTACGAAAGGCAAGGAGGGTGGGGGCAGTTCTAATCTCCGTGGAGAGCTGGTTCCAGAGGGCCGGGGCCGCCACAGAGAAGGCTCTTCCCCTCGGTCCCGCCAGACGACATTGTTTAGTTGACGGGACCCGGAGAAGGCCAACTCTGTGGGACCTAACCAGTCGCTGGGATTCGTGCGGCAGAAGGCGGTCCCGGGGATAATCTGGTCCAATGCCATGAGGGGCTTTATAGGTCATAACCAACACTTTGAATTGATTTAAGGTGATAATGAGTCCCAGTGACCGGTTAAGTCCCACGGAGTCAGCCTTCTCCAGGTTCCATCAACTAGACATTTATGCCGCCAGGCTTGGGGCGATGAGACCCTAGCCCCCTGGCTGACAAATGTTATGTATGGTGGTTGTTTGAATGGGTATGATTGATTTTTAAAATAGTTAACGGTTTTAGAGTAGTTTATTTAGTTTTAAGTCATTGGATTTAGCGTATTGTATTTTATTGTTCTTTTTTATATGTTGTAAACTACCCCGAGTCCTCAGAGGGGGGCGGCATATAAATCCAACAGATGGATGGATGGATGAATATATAAGTGGGAATGACTTTAGGAAGAAAAGGAAAGAGATAGTCTGACGGCAGAAAAAGACCTCATGGTCCATCCAGTCTGCCCTTATACTGTTTCCTGTGTTTTATCTTACAATAGATATATGTTTATCCCAGGCATGTTTAAATTCAGTTACTGTGGATTTACCAACCACGTCTGCTGGAAGTTTGTTCCAAGGATCTACTACTCTTTCAGTAAAATTATATTTTCTCACGTTGCCTTTGATCTTTCCCCCAACTAACTTCAGATTGTGTCCCCTTGTTCTTGTGTTCACTTTCCTATTAAAAACACTTCCCTCCTGGACCTTATTTAACCCTTTAACATATTTAAATGTTTCGATCATGTCCCCCCTTTTCCTTCTGTCCTCCAGACTATACAGATTGAGTTCATTAAGTCTTTCCTGATAGGTTTTATGCTTAAGACCTTCCACCATTCTTGTAGCCCGTCTTTGCACCCGTTCAATTTTGTCAATGTCTTTTTTTAGGTGAGGTTTACAGAACTGAACACAGTATTATTCCAAATGTGGTCTCACCAGCACTCTATATAGCAGGATCATAATTTCCCTCTTCCTGGTTGTTATACCTCTAGCTATGCAGCCAAGCATCCTACTTGCTTTCCCTACCGCCTGACTGCACTGCTCACCCATTTTGAGACTGTCAGAAATCACTACCCCTAAATGCTTCTCTTCTGAAGTTTTTGCTAACACAGAACTGCGTGACAGAGAACAGAGGGTTTAGCCTCCATCTGTTTAGTAAATGGGGTTTTTTAAATCAAACCGGGGTTTTTTAAATATCTTAAATTATATTTGGATTTGTTCTAAATTGTTTTTATTCTGTTGTGAGCTGCCCCGAGTCTGAAGAGAGGGACGGCATACAAATCTAAATAATAAATAAATAAGTAAATAAATAAAGCAGCAGAGAAAGAAAGTGAGAAGGGATCCTCCCTATCTTATCAGCCCATTAAAGGAGGCTGGCAGGAGATCTGAACTTTCAGACTTGCAGGATTCCGTCAAGGTGGCCTTACACCAAGTTGAATTTGCTCATCTGTCTGCTTCCTGTCTGGTCTACCTAGAAAGGCTGACGACCGAGTTGCTAACCCACATTTGATAAAGACATTAAACAGGACTAGAACTCGATTCTACTTAGTGTTCAGGCTCAAAGGTCAAACCACCAACTTTGAACCAATCTTTGTCCAGACCGGTTACTTACCGACATTTTAAAGGTGAAATCTGATTTTCCCGAAACCTTTGACTTAAAGCAGATCGTAAACTCAGATAATCTTGGTGGGTCTTAATAACTGGATCAGACCTGATCAGTACTTGGATGGGAACCATAAGGAAATCTCAAGAGTTGATTGTGCCCATTTTTCTGCCCTAAAACTGCCTAAAAACTGTTTTTTTAGATATTGTTATTGTTGTTGTAGGCTGCCCAGAGTCCTTAGGGAGTTGGGCGGCATATATCAAATAAATAAATAAAATAAATAAATAAATTTAAGACGGGGGAAAAGCCACCAAAGAAAAATAAATTTAATAATAATAATAATAATAATAATAACAACAACAACAACAACAACAACAGCAACAACAGCAACAACAGCAACAACAACAACAACAACAACAGAGTTGAAAGGGACCTTGGAGGTCTTCTAGTCCAACCCCCTTCTTACATAGGAAACCCTGCACTACTTCAGACAGATGGTTATCCAACATCTGCTTAAAAACTTCCAGTGTTGGGGCATTCATAACTTCTGGATGCAAGCTGTTCCACTGATCAACCGTTCTGACTGTTAGGAAATTTCTCCTAATTCTAAGTTACTTCTCTCCTTGTTTAGTTTCCACCCATTGCTTCTTGTTCTACCCTCCTGTGCTTTGGAGAATGTATAGAAATTGTAAATGAATTGTTAATATTGGCTACATAAGAATGAATAAGTATTAATGAATATCATGAGAAACTTGTCATGTAACGTCCATTGTATTTAAATGTTTTCTGTTTGTTATATGTATTTGTAAAAAAGAAAGAAGGGAGGGAGGGGGGGGAGGGAGGGAGGGAGAAAGGAAGAAAGGAAGGAAGGAAGGAAGGAAAAGGAAGAAAGGAAGAAAGGAAGAAAGGAAGAAAGGAAGAAAGGAAGAAAGGAAGAAAGGAAGAAAGGAAGAAAGGAAGAAAGGAAGAAAGGAAGAAAGGAAGAAAGGAAGAAAGGAAGAAAGGAAGAAAGGAAGAAAGGAAGAAAGGAAGAAAGGAAGAAAGGAAGAAAGGAAGAAAGGAAGAAAGAATTAATTAATTTACAGGAGAGGCAAGACTAAAAAAAAACTGTGTGTACAACCAATCATACTGGACATCCTTTCCCTCCAATTGATGCAAATTGCATCTATCTTCGATTGTACACGGAATGATAAATTACAACTGCAGCTGATTTTACAATCTTTTTTTTTTTTTGGCTGCAGTTATAAAGTGAAGTACTGCAGTTGTTAAACAGGATATCATGTGATTGCCACTTCTGACCTTATGAAAGTCAGGTCAAAGACATTTTCGTGGGGGCCTTTGGCCTGCCATGCTTTATGCTATTCTAAAATGTATTCTTTGCTGTGGAAATTTGGGAGGGGTCATTGCATGAGGGATGTCTGCATGTAGCCATAACAAATTCCTTCTGAAACGGCAAGGTCATGCTTTGTCTTTGCACTCCTGCACCTGCAGGGAAGGAGATAGGAGTTGCTGCCAAGTTGGCAGATGAAGATTGATCAACGTGATGAACTTGGGGGTGTGGGAACAAGGGATTGAACTTTCAACTGGGTGGAGAAACTCCAGGACTTCGGGTTTCTCCCAGATGTGCCAATATGACTCTGTTAACTTTGAGGAATATTTTACATCCGACTCTGATTTAGGTTTGGATGCTACTGTATTTTCCAGAGTATAAGACGCACTGGAGTATAGGACGCACCTTAGTTTTGGGGGAGTAAAATAGGGAAAAGAATCTGCCTATCAGGTATTCATTTGGCTGCTGTCCTTAGTCTGGTCAGCTTCAGCACATAATTTTATCCCCTGGTTAGGGCTTTAAAAAAACTTTATTCAGAGAGAGTAACAATGGAAGAGCTTCTAAGCTAGTAAGAGCTGAGAACATCATTAGCACCTGGAAAGAAACATTCGGAGCAAGTAGAACAATGGAAAAAACCCTGCAAAGACTTAGGGCTTGGAAAACATTCTTCACACAGAATAACAATGAAAGAGCTTGCAAGCCAGTAAGAGCTGGGAACATTGTTAGCACCTGGTTAGGGCTGGAAAGAATCAATTGGAGCAAATTAGGGCAATGGGAAAAAACCCCTGCAAAGACTTAGGGCTTGAAATCACTCTTTGCAGAGAGTAACAATGAAAGAGCTTGCAAGCTAGTAAGAGCTGGGAACATCGTTAGCTTCTGGTTGGGGCTGGAAAGAAACTTATTCGGAGCAAGTTAGAGCAATGGAAAAAACCCTGCAAAGTCTTAGGGCTTGGAAAACATTCTTTGCAGAGAGTAACAATGAAAGAGTCTGCAAAGTAAGAGCTGGGAAGATCGTTAGCAGCTAGTTAGGGCTGGAAAAAAAAGCTACATTCAGAGTATAAGATGCGCCCAAATTATCAGCCTCTTTTAGGGAAGAAAAGCCCTTGGAATACTGTGTTCAGTTCTGGAGACCTCACCTACAAAAAGATATTGACAAAATTGAACGGGGCCAAAGACGGGCTACAAGAATGGTGGAAGGTCTTAAGCATAAAACGTATCAGGAAAGACTTCATGAACTCAATCTGTATAGTCTGGAGGACAGAAGGAAAAGGGGGGACAGGATCGAAACATTTAAATATGTTAAAAGGTTAAATAAGGTCCAGGAAGGAAGTGTTTTTAATAGGAAAGTGAACACAAGAACAAGGGGACACAATCTGAAGTTAGTTGGGGGAAAGATCAAAGGCAACATGAGAAAATATTATTTTACTGAAAGAGTGGTAGATCCTTGGAACAATCTTCCAGCAGACATGGTAGATAAATCCACAGTAACTGAATTTAAACATGCCTGGGATAAACATATATCCATCCTAAGATAAAATACAGAAAATAGTATAAGGGCAGACTAGATGGACCATGAGGTCTTTTTCTGCCGTCAATCTTCTATATTTCTATGTTTCTAATTTGCGGTTTTTCATGCCCTCCTAAATTTAACTCTTATGTTTCCTATGAACTAAAAAGCTAACAAAAATAATGTTTCTATGTTTCTAAGGTGCATCTTATACTCCAAAAAATACGGTATTTGGAAATCTGACAGTGAGATTGACTGTAAGAAGTTAGCTGTAAAAGAGGAGTGTTGATCATGTGATCTGGGTGTCATAATGTTGCCAAGCATCCAAATTGCAATTGTGTAATGGTGGAGATACTGCAAAGGTTTAACTGTGACATCTGGACATAAGTCACTTTTTCCCCAGTGCCATTGTAGTAGTAGTAGTAATAATAATAATAATAATAATAATAATAATAATAATAATAATAATAATAATATTCATTAGATTTGTATGCCGCCCCTCTCCGAAGACTTGGGGCGGCTTCGAATAGTTGCTAAACAAAATGTTCATAAATTGAGTATTGAGTTTACGGTACAGCCAAGGAAGGATGTTCTGGTACCCCTAGCAAACACACATCATCACGTGTTTGTCGTCATGTATCTCGATAGTTTCCCCCTTCACGGAGCTGGGGTGGGCATGGCCTGCGCATGACGCATCCTGCCTGCAAGCTGCCAATTTACACTCCTGCCCTAGCACCCACTAATCTCAAAAATCAGCATCCTAATCTATTTACAATCCACCTTGTCCTCCTGAGTGACACAACTAGAAACAGGGAACGAGAAATCAAAACAGATGTTTAAACGAGGACATGTCTACATAGAAAGTAAGAAAATGGTCTTGTTGGCACTTGAATGGGAAACTTCCAGAGAATCCCAAAGCTGTAAATTAACCGAGACATTTTTTTAAAAATCCACAAGCTAGGAACTCATCTTCTGCAAACCGTTTTACAAGAATTCTGCATGGAAAAAATCATGGAATCGCCCTCGGGAACACAACTAGAAAGAGACTTCAAAGTACCATTACTATTTTTCTCATAATGTGCTTAGGGCACCCCATGCCACAGGACTGTTCAATTTCTATTGTGTTCAGAAGTTGGCAAGCTTTCAAACCAAGGCCTGCTTTTGACTATTGTGTTAAGAGATTCCACTGAAATATTGTGTTATTGTCGCCAGGAATGGGGGAGTTAGGATATTCCTTCCCCTAGGCCATTACAAGTTATGTATGGTATGTTTGTGTGTATGTTTGGTTTTTATAATAAGGGTTTTTAGTTGTTTTATTAAATTGGATTGTTACATGTTGTTTTTTATCATTGTTGTTAGCCTCCCCGAGTCTGCGGAAAGGGGATGGATGGATGGATGGATGGATGGATGGATGGATAGATAGATAGATAGATAGATAGATAGATAGATAGATAGATAGATAGATAGATAGATAGATAGATAGATAAATAAAGAAATATTTTAGAATAGAATAGAATTCTTTATTGGCCAAGTGTGCTTGGACATACAAGGAATATGCACCAAAGACAAATTCCTTGTGTGTCCAATCACACTTGGCCAATAAATAATTCTATTCTATTCTAAAATGACGCAATAACGAATTTGGAAGGGGCCTTGGAGGTCTTCTAGTCCAACCCCTTGCTCAAGCAGGACACGCTACATCAGGTGGGCAAAGTTGGCTCTTGTATGACTTGTGGACTTCAATTCCCAGAATTCCTGAGCCAATCATCCTAGCTCAGGAATTCTGGGAGTTGAAGTCCACATGTCATACAAGAGCCAACTTTGCCTACCCCTGCGCTACAAAATTCCAGACAAGTGGCTGTCCAATCTCTTCTTGAAAACCTGCAGTGATGGAGAAACCACAACTTCTGAAGGCAAAACGGTCCATTGGCTGATTGCTCTCAGTATCAAGAAAGTTCTCCTTAGTTCTACATTGCTTCTTTCCTTGATTAGTTTCTATTAGTTTGTCTTGCCTTCTTGTGCTTTGGAAAATAGACTGACCCCCTCTTCTTTGTGGTGGCCCCTCAAATATGTTAACACTGCTATCGTATCACGCCTAGTGCTTCTCTTCCCTTAGAGTAGACATC
This sequence comes from Erythrolamprus reginae, assembly GCF_031021105.1. Lineage (NCBI taxonomy): Eukaryota > Metazoa > Chordata > Lepidosauria > Squamata > Dipsadidae > Erythrolamprus > Erythrolamprus reginae. Next base: position 412,687,252 of record NC_091950.1, read on the forward strand.
CCCATATCTTGCAACCATTCTTCATATGTTAATTTAGCCGCTACCTCCCTAATAATTTCTGTTGCTTTTTTTTCTGCATTCATTCCAGGGTCTCAACAGGCTACAAGAATGGTGGAAGGTCTTAAGCATAAAATGTATCAGGAAAGACTTAATGAACTCAATCTGTATAGTCTGGAGGACAGAAGGAAAAGGGGGGCCATGATCGAAACATTTAAATATGTTAAAGGGTTAAATAAGGTCCAGGAGGGAAGTGTTTTTAATAGGAAAGTGAACACAAGAACAAGGGGGCACGATCTGAGGTTAGTTGGGGTAAAGATCAGAAGCACCATGAGAAAATATTATTTCACTGAAAGAGTAGTAGATGCTTGGAACAAACTTCCAGCAGGTTTGGTGGAATCTGATCGGATCTGAATATTTCATTATTTATCTCTTCTCTGGCACTTTAAAAATTACTATTCAGTGGTAATCTTTGAAAGAGCATTGCGGGACCAGAGGCTGCCCAAAACGGGCCACAAGTGCTACATCTGCTAAAATTCTAGCTCGGAATCCTGGGAACTGAAGTCCAAGACAGCTCAAGAGCCTCTAACTAAAAATGGCTCTGCTATATAAAACCATTTAATCCCTTAAAATATGTGATTTATTTATTTATTGGATTTGTATGCCGCCCCTCTCCATAGACTCGGGGCGGCTAACAACAATGATAAAAACAGCATGTAACAATCCAATAATAAAACAACTAAAAACCCTTATTATAAAACCAAACATACACACTAACATACCATGCATAACTTGTAATGGCCTGGGGGAAGGAATATCTCAACTCCCCCATGCCTGGCGGTATAAGTGAATCTTGAGTAGTTTACGAAAGACAGGGAGGGTGGGGGCAGTTCTAATCTCTGAGGGGAGTTGGTTCCAGAGGCCCGGGGCTGCCACAGAGAAGGCTCTTCCCCTGGGGCCCGCCAAACGACATTGTTTAGTCGACAGGACCCCGAGAAGGCCAACTCTGTGGGACCTTATCGGTCGCTGGGATTCGTGCAGTAGCAGGCGGTTCCGGAGGTAATCTGGTCCAATGCCATGTAGGGCTTTAAAGATCATGACCAACACTTTGAATTGTGACCGGAAACTGATCGGCAGCCAATGCAAGCCATGGAGTGTTGAAGAAACGTGGGCGAATCTTGGAAGCCCCACGATGGCTCTCGCGGCTGCGTTCTGCACGATTTGAAGTTTCCGAACACTTTTCAGACGTAGCCCCATGTAGAGAGCGTTGCAGTAATCGAACCTCGAGGTGATGAGGGCATGAGTGACTGTGAGCATGCCAACACCCCAGGATTGAATTGTATGGCAATCTAGCCCAGATGACTAAATCATGTTGGGAAATGTGGCATTTCCCCGGAAAACGGGAGACCTGGAGAACTGCGGATGGAGCAGCCACCAGCAGGGAAAATACACACAAATCTCATGTAGAACCTTTTCCATAGAGTAGCAAATCCCATTCACTTGAACCTGTGTTTACTGAACCAGTCCAATAGCTGATGCACAACACTGAGCCATAAACCAACCTTATCAGGTAGTCTGTTTATTAATTTCCTTTCACTTTGCAGGCCTTGGCCATTCTATGCTGAATATATTTATGGGGGTGGGTGGGTGGGTTTAATTGTAAAGTTCAAAACCACAGATCCGTCTTTTTCAATGCAAACTTAATCTTCTCCCAAGCAAAACCCCCTGGGTTAATCGGGCCAGATTACCTCCGGGACCGCCTTCTGCCGCATGAGTCCCAGCGCCCTGTTAGGTCCCACAGAGTCGGCCTTCTCTGGGTCCCATCAACTAGACCAGTGATTTTCAACCTTTTTTGAGCCGCGGCACATTTTTTACATTTACAAAACCCTGGGGCACATTGAGCGGGGGGGGGGGGGCGGCTAAAAAAAAGTTTGGACAAAAAAATTCTCTCTTCCTCCCCTTCGCTCTATTTCTTTCTCCCTCCCTCTTTCTCTCCCTTCTTTCCTCTTTCTTTCTCTCTCTCTCCATCCCTCTTTCTTTCTCTTCCTTCCTTCCTTCCTCTCTCTTTTGCTCTCTTTCTCTCTCCCGCCCTACATCCCTCTATGTCTTTCTCTCTCTCTCCTTCCCTCCCTCTTTCTCTCTCTCTCTCTTGCTTTCTTTCTCTAGTTCTTTTTCTCTCTCTCTCGCTCTTTCTCTTGTTTTCTTTCTCTCTCTCTCTCTTGCTTTCTTTCTCTCTGAGCTTCGCGGCACACCTGACCATGTCTCGCGGCACACTAGTGTGCCACGGCACACTGGTTGAAAAACACTGAACTAGACAATGTAAAAATTTAAAGACCTATATGTGCCGCCAGGCTTGGGGCCATTAGATCTTAGCCCCCTGACCGATGAGTGTCGTATGTCCTGCGGTGTGAATGGAAATGAATGATTTTAAATGTAATTAATAATAATAATAATAATAATAATAATTTATTAGATTTGTATGCTGCCCCTCTCCGAAGACTCGGGGCGGCTCACAACAACGATAAAAACAATATTATACTAGCACAAATCTAATATTTAAAAAAACAAAACTAAAAACCCTATCATAATTAAAAACCAAACAGCACATACCTACCAAACATAAATTATAATAAGCCTGGGGGAAAGGTGTCTCAAATCCCCCATGCCTGGCGGTATAGGTGGGTCTTAAGTAGTTTACGGAAGACAAGGAGGGTGGGAGCAGTTCTAATCTCCGGGGGAAGTTGATTCCAGAGGGCCGGGGCCACCACAGAGAAGGCTCTTCCCCTGGGGCCCGCCAGACGACATTGTTTAGTCGACGGGACCCGGAGAAGGCCAACTCTGTGGGACCTTATCGGCCGCTGGGATTCGTGCGATAGCAGGCGGTTCCGGAGGTATTAGTGTTGCCAAAATCTCTCACACATGAAATTTTACCTCCTGCACATGCGCAGAAGCAAAATCTCTTTCGGACGTACGTGCGCATGCTCCAGTAACCCAGAGCTGTACACACACCTTCATTTTCACTACCAGAGGTATGGTGTGGCCCGTACCGGTAGCTACTGGTGTAAATCCCAGCCAATGCAGAGTGGGCTACTGCCCGGATGGGGGGGAACGCAGTGGGGTAGCGAAAACGAAGCTCCACCCCAGAGCACCCAATATGCACTGAAAGATGTTGAAAGAAAATGCAGGGTGTCCTACATAAGCCACGCTCATAGCATGGTAGTAAAAATTTGGGCAGCCCTTCACTGAACCAATGTGTTTATAATACCAGAATACCTCCGGAACCACCTTCTACCGCACGAATCCCAGCGGCCGATAAGGTCCCACAGAGTTGGCCTTCTCCGGGTCCCGTCGACTAAACAATGTCGTTTGGCGGGCCCCAGGGGAAGAGCCTTCTCTGTGGTGACCCCAGCCCTCTGGAATCAACTCCCCCAAGAGAGTAGAACTGCCCCCACCCTCCTCGCCTTTCGCAAATTACTTAAGACCCACCTGTATCGCCAGGCATGGGGGAACTGAGGCACCTCCCCCAGGCTTTTATATTTTTTATGTTTGGTATGCGTGTGTTGCATGGTTTTAAATGATGGGGGTTTAGATGTTTTTAATATTAGATTTGTTTCATTGCAATATTGTTTTATTATTGTTGTGAGCTGTCCCGAGTCTTCGGAGAGGGGCGGCATGCAAATCCAATAAATTATTATTATTAAATTATTATAAGCCATCATTCTTAGTTCAACGCAGTGTTTCTCAACCATGGAAACTCACTAGCCACAATGCTTTACAATTTATTTGAGCTCCCGTGCTAATTGAAGAATTGTGAGAGTTGAAGCTCACACATTTTTAAGGTGCTGAGATCTTGTCCACATACAACAGCTTAGAGCCGTGATGGTGAACCTATGGGACACGTGCCCAAGGTGGCAGGTGGAACCATGTTGCCTGGCACATGTGGCATCACCCATTCCTCTACTGCAGTTTTTCCCAACCTTGGCAACTTGAAGATATTTGGACTTCAACTCCCAGAATTCCCCAGCCAGCGAATGCTGGCTGGGGAATTCTGGGAGTTGAAGTCCAGATATCTTCAAGTTGCCAAGGTTGGGAAACACTGCTCTACTGGGTCTCTGGCAGCACATACACGCACTTCATGCGTGTGGCAGTGCCTTCATGCGTGTGGCAGTGCCGGAAACTGGAAGAACTGGTCTTCCATTTTCCTGTGTGAGCATGCATGCTGGCCAGCTGATTGTCACACAACACACATGCATGCGCACACACATACATGCATGCCAGAAACCAGAACACTAGTGCGCACCGGAAACCAGAAGTTAATTTTCGGGCACGTACATGCACCCTGGGCAGACCCTCTTCTAGGTTGCGGCACAGACAAAAGGATTCACCATCATGGCTTAGAGGAAATGATCTAGCTGTGAATCCCGTAGTGATCTTTCCTGACCCAAAGCATGCTTTCCTGGTAATAAAGCTCCTTTCAACATAAATGTACATTGTAAGCAGTGAAGAGCTGCAAAGTGTTTTACTACCACGCTGTCGGCGTGGCTTGTTTTGTGGGTGTGGCTTACCGGCCATGTGACCAGGTGGGAGTGGCTTGACGATCATGTGCTTGGGGGTGGCTTAAAGGTCATGTGGCTGACTTAAAGGTGGCCAACTTGATGTCACTCACGTCAAAAGTTTGCATTAGGGTTAGGATGCCTGGCCTCTCCTCACCTTAAAAAGATACAATTTCCCTATCTATTTACTATTACTGAACATCCAAAATATACTATTTAATTCTATGTATATATGCCATATGTGTATATACATATTACATACAGGCATCCAAAAATATACATTATCTACTATATAAACTGTATGTGTACAGCTCTTCTAAAATTATACACATTCAACCTCATTTACTGCGATAGGAAAAACATACTCGGAGCCCAGAAGGGAAAAAAATAAAAAAAATTCAAATTTTTTCTACTGGTTCTACATACCTCTAAATAGCCGCTCCGAGTCTTCGGAGAGGGGCGGCATACAAGTCTAATAAATTATTATTATTATTATTATCATCATCATCATCATCATCATCATCATCATCATCATTATTACGTTGTGAGCTGCCCCGAGTCTATGGAGAGGAGCGGCATACAAATTTAATAAATAATAATTATTATTTATTTATTTATTTGTTTGTTTGTTTGTTTGTTTGTTTATTTATTTATTTATTATTTAGATTTGTATGCCGCCCCTCTCCGAAGACTCGTACCCGTAGGAGCCCATCACTGATTGTAAGTTAATAAAGTTAAAAAAGAATTAGATTTAATGAAATAAGTTTTTAAACCATTTACTGTACTGATTTTTCTGCTCTTAATGGAAAGTCTTTTTTTTTTTTAAGAAAAACCATGCTCCGCTTAGCGTGGCTGAAGGAAAATGGAAAATATTTAATGAACTGCAGATGCAACAAAATAAAATCCATGAAAGCAAGAACAAAAACAGGAAAATGTGGAGGTTTTCGCAGCTCTGCCCCCCCCCCACCTATCACCCACAAAGAACAGCGATGAAAACTCTGCCCACCCCCACCACTTAGCAAAATCTCAAATTCCTCTACAGCACATGTGTGCTCTCTCAGATGTGCCTTTCCTGTTATTGAGTCTCACACAAGGTTTTTTCGGCCCTGCATGCCATCCATCTCAAAATGGTTGGCGGAGGGATGAACGCACATTTTAAAACATTGGGAGAACATTTTAGGGGGGAAAAACCCACCTACCCACCCCCGACCAAGGTGGCAAAATTCCAAAATTTTGCATTGCATTGGAACAGCTTTTAGCCCTTTCAAAAGGGCTGCAAAAAAATAAATTAATTAAAGGTGCATAGAACAATAACACCATGCTACGATCTCAGGATCACCTGAATTTTTGCTGCTATTTGATTATTTATTTATTTGTTTTATTTGTTTATTTGTCAAAAACATGTACCAGATAGCAGGTATTGATGTAAAATCATATACCATAATATCCTTCCTGTTAGTGACTACTTCATCTTCAACCGCAACAACACACGAGCACGTAATAGATACAAATGAAATGTAAATTGTTCCAAATTAGACTGCAGAAAATACGACTTCAGCAATAGAGTGATCAATGCCTGGAATGCACTTACCTGACTCTGTGGCTTGTTCCCCAAACCTTTAACCTTAGATTTTCTACAGTTGGCCTCTCCTCTTTTCTAAGAGGTCTGTAAGGGGCGTGCATAAGCGCACCACTGTGCCAACCATCCCTGTCCTACTGTCCCATTGTCTTTTTTTATTATTACTTTCTACTTATGTTTATACAAACTACTATCCTTTTTTCAAATATTTTTATTATGAGTTTTCAAAAGTTTTACAAACAAACGTAAGGACAAAAAATGATAAGACAAACACGTGTAACAGGAAGACAAAAAACCAAACAAAAAAATGGAAATGGTACATTGCCAGACAAGTAATACAAGTAACATACAAAAAAGCATGTAACATTATTATTAAGATTTTACAAATATTTGCTTCCTTGACATCAGTATAATATTAATGTTCGTGGGTTTATACTATCCTATACTTGTTCGAATAAAATAAAATAAAATAAAATAAAATAAAATAAAATAAAATAAAAAATAAAATAAAATAAAATAATAAAATAAATAAAATAAAAAGCATGTAACATTATTATTAAGATTTTACAAATGTTTGCTTCCTTGACATCAATATAATATTAATGTTCATGGATTAATACTATCCTATACCTGTTCGAATAAAATAAAATAAAATAATAAAATAATAAAATAATAAAATAAAATAAATAAAATAAATAAAATAAATAAAATAAATAAAATAAATAAAATAAATAAAATAAATAAAATAAATAAAATAAATAAAATAAATAAAATAAATAAAATAAATAAAATAAATAAAATAAATAAAATAAATAAAATAAATAAAATAAATAAATAAAATAAATAAAATAAATAAATAAAATAAAATAAATAAAATAAAATAAAACATAAGCATAGTAGGTATAGGTAAATGAGGACAATAGGACAGTAGGACAGGGATGCTAGGCACAATGGTGCGCTTATGCACGCCTTTTACAGACCCCTTAGGAATGGGATGAGATCAACTGTAGACAGTCTAGGTTAAAGTTTTTGGGATTTGGGGAAGAAACCACAGAATCCAGTAGATCATTCCAGGCACTGATCACTCGGTTTACTCCTAAACAAAATCGATTCACAACCATTAACTCAAGACGGTGGACTCTAGGAGATGCAGCCTCACTAACTTACCTTGCCGGGCACAGAAGCCTAAAAACCAAAACTTCTAAAGTGTAAAGGTGAGATTATTTTTAACTCCCTCGGCTTCACTTTTCTCGGAGATAAAGCTGAGTGGCTCCTGACACCCAAAGTCCAAAGCACACACACACACACACACACACACACAGTGTAATGACTCAGGGTTTACTCCCACAAGCTAAACCCTCTAAACTCAAGACTGGCTCTGAGCTTCCAAGAGATTTCCAAACCTGCAGCCTCGTAGGCTATGCTTTTACTAAGAAGTGGGTCCAAGCCTCGGCCCTTTCTTTTCCCCGATCTAGCCTAGTCTCTCCCAAGATGCTGGAACAGCTGGATTGGAGGGATCTCAGAGCCAAGAGCACCCAGGAGAGAAATAAAAGCATGTTCTTTTTGCTACTGGCCCCTTACCTGGCACAAACCATCGTTTCTTCCCGCTGTAGCGAGTAGCTGCCCTTCCCACCAGGAAGTCCACCGCTCGAGAGATTTACCTGGACGCCTGGCTTCCAACTGTATAGCACATTATCAGAGGCAGGGCGGCTAGACCGGTCCAACCCTGTTGGCTCTGTCGTCACAGCCAACCAACACCCCCCCCCCCTTTCTTTCTCCCTCCTCCTTCCTGTTCCCGCACTGCTACCGGATCAGCATGAAGTCAGTTAGCAGATCTCAGCCAGCTTTGTCAACACAAAAGTGTTCGAGGAAAGGAGCGAGCCCAGGGCATCCTTCGGCTGCGCAAGGTTGAAGCACAAAAGGACCCACCCGCGTTTCTCTTGCAAGGGGCAGGTGGGATTGGCAGTCCCCACGCCCACATGCCTGGAGGCAGGAATGCGACGCCAACCCTTTGCGTTGGAAAGCCACTGTAGGAAGAAAGCCCATCTCACAGCAGGAATTCAACTCTGCCCATAAAAAGGGATGTGATGGTTTTCTACAGAGAATGCTGTTGGACTTTTATTTGGGGAGGGGGGAGAGAAAGAATAACTAATCCGGCTTTGTGAGTAGGCAGACAAAGGGTGCACAAAGAGGGGAAAATGCAGAAACATTTTCGGGGAGGAATGGACTATGAAGATGACACAAGATGTTGTAATGGCTACAAAGACCTTCCTTAAAGGGAAGGAACAATTCTGTAACTACTTTTACAAAAGTCTGAAAGCCCTTTACAGCAGAAGTGGGTTCCAGTTTACCTCGCTGCCAGTTTTTTCTTTCTTTCTTTCTTTCTTTCTTTCTTTCCTTTCTTCTTTCCTTTCTTTCTTTCTCCCTTCCTTTCTTTCTTCCTTCCTTTCTTTCTTTCCTTCCTTCTTTCTTTCCTTTCTTCCTTTCTTTCCTTCCTTCCTTCTTTCTTTCCTTTCTTTCTTCCTTCCTTTCCTTCTTTCTTTCTCCCTTCCTTTCTTCCTTTCTTTCTTTCCTTCCTTCCTTCCTTCCTTCCTTCTTTCCTTTCTTTCTTCCTTTCTTTCTTTCTTTCTTTCCTTCCTTCTTTCTTTCCTTTCTTTCTTCCTTCCTTCCTTTCCTTCCTTCTTTCTTTCCTTTCTTTCTTTCTTTCCTTCCTTCTTTCTTTCTCTTTCTTTCTTTCCTTATTTGTTTGTTTGTTTTGTCAAGTACATATTGGAGATATGTAAAGATATAATAGTCATATACTGTACATGATACTAATGACAATAATAAACTAAGAAGAAACATTAGATATTGTAACATTCATATGCATGGTACTAGTAAAAAATAAAAGATTAAACATTAGCACAGGGGATGGAAGGCACGCTGGTGCACTTATGCACGCCCCTTAATTACTTACTTACTTACAGTGGTATCTCTACTTAAGAACTTAATTCGTTCCATGACCAGGTTCTTAAGTAGAAACGTTCTTAAGTAGAATAATAATAATAATTAATAATAATAATTTATTAGATTTGTATGCCGCCCTTCTCTGAGGACTCCGGGCGGCTCACAACAACATTAACAGTGTACAAATCCAATTTTTAAAAGTACAATTTAAAACCCTTATAATAATTATAGAAGCAACTTTTCCCATAGGAATCAATGTAAAAGCAAATAATGCATGCAAACCCATTAGGAAATAAATAAAAGCTCAGAATTTGGGTGGGAGGAGGAGGAGGAGGAAGAAGAGGGGGAGGAGGACAGTCGCTGCTGCAGGAAGAAGGTGAGGTGAGTAGAATCAAAAAAATCCAAAACTTTAAGGCTTAAAAAAAAAAAAGAGGGACTCTGAGATGGCGAGGAGGAGCACTGCGCCAGAGAGAGAAACCCAGGGGGAATGGCAGGAAACTGGCCGGGCCTTCGTGCCACTCTCAAATTTCATGGGAAATTATTCCGGGCTCGGGTTCTTAAGTAGAAAATTATTCTTAAGAAGAGGCAAAAAAATCTTGAACAACCGGTTCTTATGTAGAAAAGTTCTTAAGTAGAGGCGTTCTTAAGCAGAGGTACCACTGTACTTATTTTGTCAATTATGTATTGGTGGTATACAAATATTTATCAATGTTTATATACGAGGGTCACCCAAAAAGGAATGCACATTTTTTTTCTCAGCCTACAGTAATGGTACGAATGCGAAACTTTAGATATACATTATTTGAATTGTCAGGAGTGCGTGTGTAAATTTGGCATTTCTTCAGACAAATAGCATAGCTGCAGCAGTGTTTTGAAATGGTGTCTATAAGTGATGTACGTTACAAGCAGCTGTTGTTGAATTTCTCACTGCGGAGAAAGAAACTTGGGAACATTCACAAAAGTTTCTGTACAGTTTATGGAGAATCTGCAGTCAACAGAAGTACGGTTAGTTGCTGGGCACAGAGGGTGAAGCCATTAGAAGATGGTTCAGTGCAGAAATGGCTTTGTGAACAGAACAAAAAGTGGTACCAACAGGGAATACACACCCTTGTGTCTCGCTGGAGGAAGGCCATAGAACGGGACAGAGATTACATGGAAAAATAGGAAGTGTAGAAGAAACATCATTCTTTCTTGTGTGTAAGTTTCATTGTGTTCAATAAATAATTGTTGAAGAAAAAAATGTGGTGCATTGCTTTCTGGGCAACCCTCGTATATCAATGTTTACTATATACATGATACTAGTAAGAGAGAAACATTAGGACAGGGGACGGAAGGCATGCTGGTGCGTTTATGCACGCCGCATAGCCACGCGCGCACATGTGCATGTGCAAAAAATGCAAAAAAAAAATTGAAATAAAAGTGCCCAAAACAAGGTGACCACATGCATAGTGTATGCGCAGAAGAAAAGAAATTTACACCGGAGGTGCGCACACATCAGCACCAATAGCAGCGGTAAGTTGGAACCCCTACCTGATACATTACATATATGTGGAACTCATTACCAGACTCAATTGTGTCAACCCCTAACCCCCAACATTTCTCCCTTAGACTCTCCACGATTGACCTCTCCAGGTTCCTAAGAGGCCAGTAAGAGGCGTACATAAGTGCACTGGTGTGCCTTTTGTCCCCTGTCCAATTGTCTTTCCTTTCTTTCACCTATCGTATATATTCTCTTCCTTTCATATATCCTCTCCTCTAAGTTCACTTTTACCCTTATATATATTACTACATGTCTATTTTCCTTCCTATGTATTTGTGTATTGGACAAATGAATAAATAAAATAAAAATATATACATACACATAGACAGACATGTTTGTTTGGATGCTTGGATTTTAGGTGATAGTCATAGATTTGGGAGCCCAACGTTACCATTCTGTGGATAAACTGTGATCGCATCACAACATCAACGTTGCCACAAATTAAGTGAGTTCTGGCTGCTCAGGATCAAACTTTCCTTAAGTGATGCCTCCTAGATTTGTGAGACATCAACTTCCAGAATTCCAAGCATGCTGGCTAGGAATATAAAGCCCTCCATGTCACCGGACCAGATTATCTCAAGGACCGCCTTCTGCTGCACGAATCCCAGCGATCAGTTAGGTCCCACAGAGTTAGCCTTCTCTGGGTCCCGTCAACTAAACAATGTCGTTTGGCAGGGGCCCAGGGAAAGAGCCTTCTCTGTGGCGGCCCCGGCCCTCTGGAACCAACTCCCCCTGGAGATTAGAATTGCCCCCACCCTCCTCGCCTTTCATAAGCTCCTTAAAACCCACCTCTGCCGTCAGGCATGGGGGAACTGAGATACTCTTTCCCCCTAGGCCTTTACAATTTATGCATGGTATGTTTGTTTGTAGGTATGATTGGTTTTAAAATAAGGGGTTTTTAGTTATTGTAGTATTGGATTTACATGCTGTTTTTATTATTGTTGTTAGCCGCCCCGAATCTACGGAGAGGGGCGGCATACAAATCCAATCAATCAATCAATCAACAAACAAATAAACAAACAAATAAACAAACAGAATGAATGAATGAATGAATGAATGAATGAATGAATGAATGAATAAATAAATAAATAAATAAATAAATAAATAAATAAAAATAAATCCTGGGAGATGGAGCCCAAGAGATATTTCCCAATCCTTCTTCTGCTTTCTGTCAAATTGCTGTTTTGTTTGTGCTTGGCTTAAGCAATGAACCCAGCCGTTTGTGATTTATTCAAGAATCATGGTGAAACAAGCCGTGGCTAAGTCTAACACATGAAGCAGAACACTGTTAAACCAACTCAATCCAGAGAGAAGCTGTGGAAAAGCCTGTCGGTTAAAGTGAACACCAGCTCTTCTATATAAATGCACCAGTCATGCCCCCTTTGATAGGGAACTGCTTTCTTAGCTCTTCTTCAGGAAGGTTCAGGTGCTAAGTTCTCCTATTTCTTCTATGTTTCTATGTTTCTATTTGGTAACCGATTCATATTTATGACGGTTGCACTGTTCTGGGGCCACAAGATCCACTTTTTGCAACCTTCCAACAAGCAAAGTCAATTGGAAATCCTGATTCGCTTAACAACTGCGTTACTAATTGAACCACTAATTGTGCCTGTGTTTCACTTAACTCCGAGTCCTCGGAGAGTCCTCGGAGAGGGGCGGCATACAAACCTAATATATTATTATTATTATTATTATTATTATTATTATTATTATTATCATTATTATCATTATCATCATTATTATCATTATTATTATTATTATCATCATCATTATTATTATCATCATTATTATTATCATCATTATTATCATTATTATTATTAACAATGGTGGGTGGCAAGAAAGATCATAAAATTTATTTACTTATTTACTTATTTAATTATTTATTAGATTTCTATGCTGCCCTACTCCTTTTTTATTTTTTAATTAAGCCTTTTTTTCAGATACTAATCTTTATTAAGTTTTTTAGTTATAAACAAATAACATACAAACAAAATATACAAAAATACATGAAATATAAAAAACTAAAGTAAATACTAACCACTTTTGCAACTGTTTCATTTCCATATATATGTACACTTCACAATATTACTTCTTCTAGCTTTACATATATACAGTAGAGTCTCAGTTATCCGACATAAAAGGATTGGTTGATAGTCAGATAGCGGAAAATGTTGGATAATCCAGACTGTATTGTGTTTTGCCCGCCCACTTCGCTCCTTGGCTCTCTCGCTCGTTCGCCCCGCTTCCCTCCTCCCAGCTTGCTTCCCCGTTGCGGCTGCCATGTTTGGGGGCGTGTCTGGGGGGACGCAGAAATGCCTACAGCCACGCTGCCAGGCAGCCGTGACGTCAGATAATCCAGAATGTTGGATTATCAAAGGACGGATAACCAAGTCTCTAGTGCAGTGATTTTCAACCTTTTTTGAGCCTCGGCACATTTTTTACGTTTACAAAATCCTGGGGCACACCACTAACCAAAATGACACTCTAACACAGTACATATTATATACCGTGATCCCTCGAGTATCGCGAGGGTTACGTTCCAAGACCCCTCGCGATAATCGATTTTTCGCGATATAGTGGTGTGGAAGTAAAAACACCATCTGCGCATGCGCGCCCTTTTTTCAATGGCCGCGCATGCGCAGATGGTGGAGCCGGGGAGCGACTAATATTAGATAAGTGCAACTAATACTGTATTAGATAAACATCTATCTAAATAAATAAAATACAGTAAACATCTCGCCGCTTGTCCCGTTTCGCCCCGCCGCTCGTTCGTCCGTTTGCCCGCCCGCCCGCCGCTCGCACGCTCGTCCTTTCGCCCGCCCGCCGCTCATTCGTCGCTTGTCCGTTCGCACCGCCCCCGCCGCTCGTTCATCCGTTCACCCCGCCCGCCCGGCCGCCGTTTGCTGCTCGCCTGTCCGCCGTTTGCCACTCGCCTGTTCACACCCGCCCGCCCGGCCCGCCGTTTGCCGCTCGCCTGTCCCCCGTTTGCCGCTCGCCTGTTCACCCGCCCGCTCCGGCCGCTGTTTGCCGCTCGAGAGCAAGAGGGGGAGAGATAGAGAAAGAGAGAGAAGGAAAGAAAGAGATGAGAGAGGGAGGAAGAGAGTGTGAGAGAGGAAGAAGCAAGATAGAGAAAGAGAGAGAGAAAGAAAGATGAGAAAGGAAGGAAGACAGTGAGAGAGAGGAAGAAAGAGAGAGAGAGAGAGAAGAGTGGAAGGAAGAGAGAGAGAAATGATAGAAAAAAGGGGAGAAAAAAAGAGAAATGAGAAAATGATTGAAGCAGAGAATGACAGGAAAGAAAGAGAAAGAGACAGAGAAGTGACTCTTGGTGATGACGTATGATGTCATCGGGTGGGAAAAACCGTGGTATAGCAAAAAAACCGTGGAGTATTTTTTAATTAATATTTTCTGAAAAATCGTGGTGTAGCGTTTCGCAAAGATCAAGATCGCGAAAATCGAGGGATCACTGTATATAGTTAACAATATAGTTTCTAAATGTATTTATACTCTCACTCGCCGCAGCCACACAATGACAACTGCGCGACAGCCCGAGCGGGGACCTTCCTGGGTGTGGATGAGAGGCGGCCCTGCTATTGGTTCATAGCTAGTGGTCGGGATGGATCCTAGAAGGTGATTGGTCAGTGAGCGTTCCCTGTGCTTCCACTCTTCCTGTCGCTGATAGCTGGAGGGATTGTGAGGGGAATGTTTATGTTCGGGATGGAGGCGGCTGGCGGTGGGATGGATAAATGGCCTACGCAGGCCATATCTGGCACGCGGGCCGTAGTTTAGGGACCCATGTTTAATTTCCCCACGGCACACCTGACCATGTCTCACGGCACACTAGTGTGCCATGGCACACAGGTTGAAAAACACTGCTCTAGTGTATATACATACACACATATATCTATACTTCTCTATCCTACATCTATATTATTTACTATTTTAATTAAATTTGTTGATCAAAACGACTCGTGGCGGCGTACAACTTAATAAACACAGTACAATATACATGTATAGAAATCTAATCTTAAAAATTACTTTGAAAGACTTTTAAAATCCCATTTATCCCCACGCAAGCATCCACATTTGCCTAATCAATCATTCATGGCAATAGCCGGAATTTATCTCGGTGCTCGCGGCCCCCATGCCTGCCGGCAGAGATGTGTCTTCAAAACTTTGCGAAAGGCCAGGAGGGAGGGGGCAGTAAGTATCTCCAGAGGGAGTTCGTTCCAAAGGGCTGGGGCCGCCACAGAGAAGGCTCTTCCTCTAGGTCCTGCCAGATGACATTGTCTGGCCAACGGGACCTGGAGAAGGCCAATTCTGTGGGACCTAACTGGCCGCTGGGGTACATAAGGCAGAAGACGATTCGGTAGATAATCTGGTCCTAAGCCGTGTAGGGCTTTATAGGTCATAACCAGCACTTTGAATTGTGACCGGAGACCAATTGGCAACCAACGAAGCTCAGACAGTGATGCTGAAATGGGGGCATATCTCAGGAGCCCCACAATGGCTATTTCACTATTTATGGTCTCCAAACACTTTTCAAAGGCAGCCCCACGTAGAGAAAATGGGGCAAAACTCACTGAACAATGATCTCGCTTAGCAAATTTGAGCTCAGTTGTGGTCGTAAATCGAGGACTCCCCGTCCTGCAAATTCCACTGTTCCGACTTTATTCATTTATCAAATTTGTACTGTGTTAGAAAAATGTAACCTTTGCCAGTTATGCTCGAGTGTTTGTCCTAATTCAGCAATTTCCTCCCTCCCTCCGCCAAAAGGATATTAACGAAAGGCCTTTTCTCCCCAGCCGCCAGACAGAATAACCCTGCCTTCTCTCAGCACACTTTCCATCGAGGTAATTGCTCCCTTGTCTCACTGCAGCAGTGAATAATTTATTGGCCTCTCTTGGCTGACACTGATTGAAAGAAGAAAGACCATTTAATTAAAAGAGATGGAGGAGAGGGTAAGATAAAATCCATTAAAAGAATGGATGGACAGCCACAATCTGCCAGCCCAAAGCACTTCCAGATGCGGAAATGATAGACGAAGACTGGAATCAAAAAGAACCTTGCAATTTCTATCACTTGAAGATATTTTCTGTTCGAGCAAATACCAGAAGCTGAAAGCCAGTCTTCCTTCCTTCCTTCCTTCCTTCCTTCCTTCCTTCCTTCCTTCCTTCCCTCCCTCCCTCCCTCCCTCCCTCCCTAACCTTCTTTCCTTCTTCTCCTTCCATTCCCTCCTTCTCTTCTTCCCCCTTCCTCCCTCTGTTTTTTCCTTTCCTTCTATGCCCTTCCCTCCTTCCCTCCCTCCTTCCTTCCTTCCATCCCTCCCTAACCTTCCTTCCTTCCTCCCTCCCTTCCATCCCTCCCTCCCCCTCCCTCCCTCCCTAACCTTCTTTCCTTCTTCTCCTTCCATTCCCTCCTTCTCTTCTTCCCCCTTCCTCCCTCTGTTTTTTCCTTTCCTTCTATGCCCTTCCTTCCCTCCCTCCTTCCTTCCTTCCTTCCTTCCTTCCATCCCTCCCTCCTCCTCCCTCCCTAACCTTCTTTCCTTCTTCTCCTTCCATTCCCTCCTTCTCTTCTTCCCCCTTCCTCCCTCTGTTTTTTCCTTTCCTTCTATGCCCTTCCCTCCTTCCCTCCCTCCCTCCTTCCTTCCTTCCTTCCTTCCATCCCTCCCTAACCTTCCTTCCTCCCTCCCTCCCTTCCATCCCTCCCTCCCTCCCCCTCCCTCCCTCCCTAACCTTCTTTCCTTCTTCTCCTTCCATTCCCTCCTTCTCTTCTTCCCCCTTCCTCCCTCTGTTTTTTCCTTTCCTTCTATGCCCTTCCTTCCCTCCCTCCTTCCTTCCTTCCTTCCTTCCTTCCATCCCTCCCTAACCTTCCTTCCTCCCTCCCTCCCTTCCATCCCTCCCTCCCCCTCCCTCCCTCCCTCCCTAACCTTCTTTCCTTCTTCTCCTTCCATTCCCTCCTTCTCTTCTTCCCCCTTCCTCCCTCTGTTTTTTCCTTTCCTTCTATGCCCTTCCCTCCTTCCCTCCTTCCCTCCCTCCCTCCTTCCTTCCTTCCTTCCTTCCTTCCATCCCTCCCTAACCTTCCTTCCTCCCTCCCTCCCTTCCATCCCTCCCTCCCTCCCCCTCCCTCCCTCCCTAACCTTCTTTCCTTCTTCTCCTTCCATTCCCTCCTTCTCTTCTTCCCCCTTCCTCCCTCTGTTTTTTCCTTTCCTTCTATGCCCTTCCCTCCTTCCCTCCTTCCCTCCCTCCCTCCTTCCTTCCTTCCTTCCTTCCTTCCATCCCTCCCTAACCTTCCTTCCTCCCTCCCTTCCATCCCTCCCTCCCTCCCCCTCCCTCCCTCCCTAACCTTCTTTCCTTCTTCTCCTTCCATTCCCTCCTTCTCTTCTTCCCCCTTCCTCCCTCTGTTTTTTCCTTTCCTTCTATGCCCTTCCCTCCTTCCTTCCTTCCTTCCACCCTCCCTGATTTTTCTTTTCCTTCTCCCTCCACATCCTCCTTCTCTTCTTTATTCTTTATTATTATTTATTATATTTGTATGCCGCCCCTCTCCAAGAACTCGGAGCGGCTCACGACAAAATACAATGTCACAAATCCAATACAGTGATACCTTGTCTTACAAACTTAATTGGTTCCAGCATGAGGTTCTTAAGGTGTAAAGTTTGTAAGACGAAACAATGTTTCCCACAGGAATCAATGGAAAAGCAATTAATGTGTGCAAGCCCAAAATTCACCCCTTTTGCCAGCCGAAGCGCCTGTTTTTGTGCTGCTGGGATTCCCCTGAGGTTCCCCTCCATGGGAAACCCCACCTCCAGACTTCTGTGTTTTTGCCATGCTGCAGGGGATTCCCAGCATCGCAAAAACGAGCGCTTCGCTGGCAACGGAAGTCCGGAGGCAGGGCATCCTAAGCGGCGGCGGTGGGTTTGTAAGGTGAAAATAGTTTGTAAGAAGAGGCAAAAAAATCTTAAACCCCGGGTTTGTATCTCGAAAAGTTTGTATGACGAGGCATTTGTAAGACAAGATATCACTGTATATTAAAAACACATTAAAAACCCATTATTAAAACTGTACAACTCAGACAGACCATACACAATTCTTCCCCCTTCCTTCCTGTTTTTCTTTTCCTTCCATGCTCTTTCTTTCTCCTTCCCTTCCTGACCTTCTTCTCCCTTCATGCCTTCCTTCTCTTTCTCCCTTCCTCCCTGTGTTTTTCCTTTCCTTGTATGCCTTCTTTCCTTCCTTCCTCTCTCAATAGCAACAGCATTTAGACTTATATACCACTTCATAGTGCTTTTTCAGCCCTCTCTAAGTGGTTTACAGAATCAGCATATTGCCCCCAAAAATCTGGGTCCTCATTTTACCCACCTTGTAAGGATGGGAGGCTGAATGTAGTGGTGAGATTTGAACTGCTGAACTACAGCTAGCAGTTAGCTGGAGTAGCTTGCAGTGCTGCCCTCTAACCACTGCACCACCACCCCGGCTCTATTACAACAACAACAACAACAACAACAACTCTCCCACTGGAACGTGTGCCAGAACTACCATTTACCAGTGGCAAAGAACTGGTGGGATCATAAGCCTGAAGAAGTGGTTGAAAATGAGCAAGCAAAACTACTGTGGGACTTCCGACTTCCGACTGACCGAATTCTGAAGCATAACACACCAGACATCCTGATTGTGGAGAAAAAGAAAATATGGATCATCGACATCGCAATCCCAGGAGACAGCAGAATTGAGGAGAAGCAGCTAGAGAAATTAGTGAAATACGAAGATCTAAAAATCGAGCTGCGACGACTCTGGCATAAGCCAGTGAAAGTGGTCCCAGTGGTACTTGGCACGCTGGGCGCAGCACCAAAGGATCTCAGTGGACATTTGAAAACCATCGGAATTGACAAAATCCCCATCTGTCAATTGCAAAAGGCCGCTTTACTGGGATCGGCAAACATAATTCGCCACTACATCAAGCAGTCTTAAGTGCTTGGGAAGCGCCCGACTGGTGATGATATACGAAATCTAGAATAGTGATCTCGTTTGCTGTGTTGTATTGACATAATAATAATAATAATAATAATAATAATAATAATAATAATAATAATAATAATAATAGAAACATAGAAACATAGAAGTCTGACGGCAGAAAAAGACCTCATGGTCCATCTAGTCTGCCCTTATACTATTTTCTGTATTTTATCTTAGGATGGATATATGTTTATCCGAGGCATGTTTAAATTCAGTTACTGTGGATTTATCTACCACGTCTATTATTAATAATAATAATAATAATAATAATAATAATTTATTAGATTTGTATGCCGCCCCTCTACGAGGACTCTATATTTTTCCTTTCCTTCTATTTCTTCATTCCTCCCTCCCTGCCCACCTCCCTCCCTTTTTAAAAGAATGTACATATTGCCAATTTGCAAGAAAGCGTAAAATTGCTTTTTTTTTCAATCCCTTTCCCCCCTAAATTGCAACCCCCACCTCCTCAATATGGGAAAGCTTGGCTGAACAGCATATATTACCTTTTCCAGTTCTATAATATAATTCTTAGGCACACATCCCTACATGGAATAAAAGAATCCTGCCACCACGGGTGCTCAAGGAGAAGCAGGACACACCAAAATTACATCAAGCCAACTTTTGCCAAAGCCTTAGGCTGCTCTTGATCACCACAATTTGGAACCTCCCAGTGCTAAGTTCAGTGATGGGCTTCTACGCATATAGTCGGGTATGCAGAATTAGTAGGAAAAAAATTATTATTTTTTTTTTTCCTTTTGGGCTCTGGGTGTGTTTCTCCTATCGCAGTAAATGAAGTGTAATGTGTATAATTTTAGAAGAGCTGTGCGTGTGTGTACATACACATAGAGTTTATGGAGTAGATGATGTATATTTTTGTGTGCCTGTGTGTTCTGTCAGGCTCTCTGGTAGAATCCTCCCAAAAATTCACAGGTACAAATTTATTTATTTATTTATTATTTAGATACACACACGTTTGAAAATTCAAAACAATGTTCTTTATAATGAAAATTCACTTAAACCAAGCCCTCTTTTGGTATAGCCAAGAGCACTGGTCTCCAAACAAACTGGTAATTTGTACAAGTCCCTTATCAGTTCTGTGATACTTATCTTGCAGCTGTGAGGCAATTCACAGTCCTTCTTCTTTCACAAAGTGAAACACACTTTGCTCTGGTTTAGTTTCAAAGCGGGGGAAAATCAGCACACAAAAAGTCAAAGTCAGTAAAGCAGTCACGAAACACAACAATCAGATAATCCTCCACAATGGCCAAACCCACAGGCTGCTCTTTATAGCAGCCTCCCTAATTACCACAGCCCCACCCAACCACAGGTGGCCTCATTTTCTTTGATAATAATCTCTCAGTTGTTGCTGCCTATGCATCGCTCTCCGCATGCGTGGCTGTATCATTAACTCTTGTTCTGAATCCAAGGAGGAGCTAGATAATTGATCTCCTTCTGAGCTGTCTGCCACACTCTCCTCCTCCCTGTCACTCATGTCTTCTTGGTCAGAGGAGCCTTCATCAGCAGATTCCACCGGGGGGGAGGCAAAACAGGCCTGCAGCATGTGGATGTCACCCCCACATCCACAGTCCTTGAGGCAGGAGCAGGGCCAGAGCTAACCACAACACTGTGTGTAATATGTATGTACACATATGGCATATATATAGACACAGAATTAAATAGTATATTTTGGATGTTCAGTAACAGTAAATAGATGGGGAAATTGTATCTCTTTGAGGTGAGGAGAGGCCAGGCAACCTAACCCTGACCCAAACTCTTGACATGAGTGACATCAAGTTAGCCACCTTTAAGCCAGTCACATTACCGGTCCCATGATATAGTCAAGCCACTCCCACCTGGTCACATGGCCAGCAAGCCACACCCACAAAATAAGCCATGCCCAGAGTGTGATAGTAAAAAATCTTTGCAGCCCTTCACTGGCTGAGTTCCACAAATTCATTCCTTTCTCTGAAAACAGATGTTAGGGATAAGGAAATTATCTTATCTGGGATTTATTAGCCAAGTTGCAATTTTGAGAACGGTGAGGTTATCGGTCTTTTATGAACACATCTAATCCCCTCAAGGCAACAGACACAAGATCCTTCATTATCTAAAAGTAGAGACGGCTGAGTCAAGCTCAACTCTCCCAATTTTATTTTTGTGGCAGCAATATTTAAGTGGTTTTCCACAGCCTTCTTACAGGATGTGGGTTGGTTTTTTTTTCACTTCCTAGCTAGATCCCAGAATGTCATGGAAGTATTGTCACACAGTATGTCAGAAGTTTTTATTTTTGCCAAATTCAACATTCCGGAGAATGAATTTATTCATTTATTCATTTATTTATTGGATTTGTATGCCGCCCCTCTCCGCAGACTCGGGGCGGGTAACAACAGTGACAAAAAACAGAATGTAAAAATCCAATATTACAACAGTTAAAAACCCTTGTTATAAAACCAATCATACATACAAACATACCATGCATAAATTGTAGAAGCCTAGGGGGAAAGATTATCTTAATTCCCCCATGCCTGGCGGCAGAGGTGGGTTTTGAGGAGCTTACGAAAGGCAAGGAGGGTGGGGGCTATTCTAATCTCTGGGGGGAGTTGGTTCCAGAGGATCGGGGCCGCCACAGAGAAGGCTCTTCCCCTGGGCCCCGCCAACCAACATTGTTTAGAATTTGGAATTATGACCATGTGATTTGCTTAACCATCACCGTAAAACGGCTGCAAAATTGGGGTCCCATCATGTGGGCTGCCTCAATTTATGATCTTCATCACTTGCGACTAAAATCCCAATCTCAATTCTGGTGGTAAATTGAGGATTTTTGTAGATGGCTTTTCATTATTATATTATTATTTGCAAGATTTTCATTATATTAATGCCCTGAGTGCCAGTTTGCTGCAATGGTTAAGGCAGTGCTTCCCAACCTTGGCAACTTAAAGATATCTGGACTTCAACTCCCAGAATTCCCCAGGCAGCATTCGCTGGCTGGGGAATTCTGGGAGTTGAAGTCCAAATATCTTCAAGTTTGGGAAATACTGGGTTAAGGCACTGTGCTAGATTAACAGAAGGTCTTGAGTTTTAATCCTATCGTAGGCACAAAGCCAGTTGGGAAAGCCCCCCCCCCCCCCCTCTCTCTCAGCCCTAGGCAATGACACATTATTTCTCAATCCTGCCCAGAAAACTACAGGGACTAATCCATGAAATCGCCATCATCAATGCTAATTCGGAGCCCATACAACTCCCCTCAAACACACACACACACACTCACACACACACAAGGCAGTGAGAAGAAAGTAGAACAATGCAGCTATAACCGTCTTTGCCATTTAGAGCAAGGACAACATTCTTTTTATGACAGGAAAAGCAATCTTTTTGCTTAAACTTCCCTTAGTTCTCCACGCTGACGTTGCCCTTTTTTTTCGTGCCGATCAATGATGTTTCTGTGTAATCTTTAATATCAAGGTAAATGGCTTCTGTGACTGTCATCAGTTGGTAACTGCTAAATCAGCGGTCAACAGCTTTTATGGTTTGGCGGCCCAGTGAGGGGGGTAGAAGGGAACTGGGCAGTGTAAGCGGTGTTCTGCCGGCGTGTCTCAACCGCCCGTAATTACAGGGTAATTAGTCCAGGAAGACACACACCACACGATAAAAGGAAAACCCAAAAGTTTTTATAAACAGAAAAACAGAAACAGCTCCATTTTTAAATGTCAAAGGGATTTTCTGGTATACACAAGGCACAGGTTAAATGCAGTCCAATTGCTCACCCAATAACTGGGAAATTGAGTCCAATTCTAAAGTCCAGAGAGTCCACACACAGAATCTTGAACAACACAAAAACCACGATCTTGATGAAACAATGAATCAGATAACCTGCCACAAGGCTAAACCAGCATGCTGTTCTTTTTATCTGTAGCACTAATTACAGCAGCCCCACCCAACCACAGGTGGCCTCATTTTCTCTTGTAATAATCCTTCAGTTGTTCTCTCCTATGCATCACTCTACGCAGGCGTGGATGTGTCATTAATTCTTGTTCAGAATCCAGGGATGATACAGGTGACTGATCTCCTCCTTGGCTGTCTGCCAAACTCCCCTCTTCCCTGTCACTCATGCTTCCTTGGTCAGAGGAGACTTTGTCGGCAGATTCTACTGGCAGCAAAACAGCCCTGCGGCATGTGGATGTCTCCCCCACATCCACCTCCACATTACTTGGGGCAGGAGCTGGGGCAGAGCTAACCACAACAAGTGGTAGACTGGCCCACCACTTACGCAAGTCGAAGTACACATGTGTACACAGTAATGGGCAGCCAAACTTTTTACTGCCACACTGTGGCTGTGGCTTATTTTGGGGGTGTGGCTTGATGGTCATGTGACTGGGTAGGAGTGACTTGCCGGCCATGTGACCAGGTGGGAGTGGCTTGAACGATCATCATCGTTCAAGTGAACTGTTAAGTCCTTGACTTACAACCTCAGCAGTGTCGCTCGCTGGGGTGACAATTTGCTTCGCGTTTCCCGCGCTCCCCTTCCTGGGTTGCCCCCTGCCTCAGGTTGGGGAGCTAGGCGAACAGGTGCCAATCAGCTATTGAGAAAAGATGTGGGAGGAAACAACGGCAAATCAGAAGTACATTTTCCCGAACTTCCGGTTTGCCCATTTGGGTATTTTTTTCACCTACCAGGATTCAGAAAGGCCTGTGCACATGTGCAGGGGCAGTACGGGAAGTGCGCATGCATGGCGGGAGGGAAGGGGTGTGAACATGTGCAGGCATGCTAGCATACCCACACCATTTGGCACGCGAACCAAAAAAGGTTCACCATTACTGGTATAAGGTTTCCTGCTCGATCGGGGGTTGGACTAGAAGACCTCCAAGGTCCCTTCCAACTCTATTATTCAACGTTCTATATATAGTAGGGGTGTCAAACTCAAAGTCCAGATGTGGCCTGCTGAGTGCTTAGATCTGGCCCACAGGGCTGCCTTGGAAACAGCGGAGGATCTGCCTGTGGTGCAGGGGTAGATTCCAATTTACTTCACTGCTGGTTCGGTTTCCTCCTGTGCTGCATGGGTGCGCCGCATGGGCACATACATGTGCATAGTGCAAAAAAAATATGAACCCACCCCAAAAGAGCCCAAAACAAGATGGCGACAAATGCCCAGTCTCTGAAACACAACTTCTACCCATGTGCAGAAGAAAAAAATCCCCCCCCCAAATGTTCAGGAAAAAACAATCCATTAAAAAAAAATATGGCAGCGCCCACGGACTGGCACAGACTGATCTGGTTCCGTGACATCATCATGATGTCACTAGCGGTTTGCTAACAGTTCAGGTAAACCAATCCGAATCAGGAGGAACCCACCTCTGCCAATGAAAACAGAGCTTGTGACGGCTTGTGTGCAGCCCTCCCAATCTCCGTTTCCGCTGGCAGAGGGTTGCAGGAGGCCGTTGCAGCCAAAAATAGAGCTTGAGACCCCTTTTTGGTTGTTATGGCACTTGGGCCATCACAAGCACCCCTGATGCAAGTGACTTTGAGCTAGCCATGCCCACCACCCACTCCCAGGTCAAACACAACCCTGATGCAGGGGTTCCACTTACCAGCCGCTACCGGTACGCTCTCTGGGATTGTCATGGGTGTGCACGCTTCCGGCGGGGGTGCAGGTGCCCATCGGTGCGAGATTTGGCTTCTGAGTATGCGCAGCAAGTGAAATCTCACACAAGCATACTTGTATGATTGGTTTAATTTGCGGTGTTTTTTAAATTAACTTAAATATTAGATTAGATTTGTTTTTACATTGTGTTGTTATTGCTGTGAGCCGCCCCGAGTCTGCGGAGAGGGGCGGCATACAAATCTGATTAAACTTGAAACTTGAAACTTGTACACGTGAGATTTTGCCAATTTTTGGTTATTTCTTTCCTTCCGCGCATGTGCGGTAGCAAAAAACGCCAGAAATCGGCAAAATGTCTCACACACGGGGCGAGGTGATGCGTCCACACCTCAATTTCGCTACCGGAGCCCTGATCCCAGCCATACCGTAATAGGCCAGAGAGTTATTAGACATCAGAGAGTTATTGTTAATGGTGAGCATTCTGAGCAGAGACAGGTTACAAGCGGTGTGCCACAAGGGTCTTTTCTGGGTCCTATTCTTTTTAATATGTTTGTGAGTGACATAGGGGAAGGTTTGGTAGAGAAGGTTTGCCTATTTGTCGATGATTCTAAAGTGTGCAATAGGGTTGATATTCCTAGAAGGGTCTGTAATATGGTAAATGATTTAGCTTTACTAGATAAATGGTCAAAGCAATGGAAACTGCAGTTTAATGTTTCCAAATGTAAAATAATGCACTTGGGGAAAAGGAATCCTCAATCTGAATATTGCATTGGCAGTTCTGTGTTAGCAAAAACTTCAGAAGAGAAGGATTTAGGGGTAGTGCGGTGGAGTGGAATAAACTTCATTGTCATTCTAAATGTACACTAATCAGCATACATTCAAATGAAATTTCATTGCAGCCACCATCTCGAATACATGCTACATAAACATGACCAAAGAAATAAACATGACCAAAGAAATGTCTCAAAATGGGTGAGCAGTGTGGTTGGGCAGTAGGAAAAGCAAGTAGGATGCTTGGCTTCATAGCTAGAGGTATAACAAGCAGGAAGAGGGAGATTGTGATCCCCTTATACAGGTATAGAGCGCTCGTGAGACCACATTTGGAATACTGTGTTCAGTTCTGGAGACCTCACCTACAAAAAGACATTGACAAAATTGAACGGGTCCAAAGACGGGCTAAAAGAATGGTGGAAGGTCTTAAGCATAAAACGTATCAGGAAAGACTTAATGAACTCAATCTGTATAGTCTGGAGGACAGAAGGAAAAGTGGGGACATGATCGAAACATTTAAATATGTTAAAGGGTTAAATAAGGTCCAGGAGGGAAGTGTTTTTAATAGGAAAGTGAACACAAGAACAAGGGGACACAATCTGAAGTTAGTTGGGGGAAAGATCAAAAGCAACATGAGAAAATATTATTTTACTGAAAGAGTAGTAGATTCTTGGGACAAACTTCCAGCAGACGTGGTTGGTAAATCCACAGTAACTGAATTTAAACATGCCTGGGATAAACATAGATCCATTGTAAGATAAAATACAGAAAATAGTATAAGGGCAGACTAGATGGACCATGAGGTCTTTTTCTGCCGTCAGACTTCTATGTTTCTATGTTTCTATGATCCCAGCCTATTACTGCTGATGCGGCCTTCCATGAAATTGAGTTTGACACCCCTGATGTATAGGCTTCACAGGAGGCCAAAGAAACGTTTGGGTTTCCCATTTTCCACAGCACTTTCCACAGCTTGAAAAGGTCAACACTGACATAGGGCTTTCTATAATTAATGAAGCCCACAGTGACTTCTTTTTGGTATTACAGTATTTTTTGTGCTTTCTCAACCATCCAGCATGCATCAGCAATAATGTCTCTGGGTTCCTCAACCTTTTCTCAAGCCAACTTGAACATCTGGCATTTCTCTTCCCATGCAAGGGGCCTTGTAAGTTATACAAACAAAGCACACTCGCTATATAATCTTCATGAGAATTCCCTTCCTCTTCATCATCGTCGAACTTCTGCAAAACTAGGACTGTTTTAGCTTCGTCTAACTTCTTTAGTCTACCCTTGTGCTTGCCAGACACACAAACCCCACAATCAGAAGCTATAATCAGCAAGGCGGCTGTACAAGATATGAGATGAAATCATCTCTCTAACCTTCAACCTTCCTTATGCAATTTCTATTGCAAGGGGTCTCCAACCTTGGCAACATTAAGACGTGTGCATTTCAACTGAAAGCCACATGTCTTGAAAGTTGCAAATTGTTCTGTCTGGGTCCCCCCAGACGCCAACACCAACCAAAAAGAGTATTAGACACACTGGTAAAAAGCAAAGGCAGTTTATATAATTCAAAGCAAACACAGGTAACAAAAACTGTTCTTACAGACAGGAACACGATGAAGCTTCACAGAGGTTTCACGAAGGCCAGGCAATAAAACAGGATTCTTGCTGGCAAAAACAACACTGGAGATAATAAAACCCACGCCTCCCCCAAGTCTTTCAGCCTTCTAGGCCACAAGCCAAGATCAGAGACGCCAAGAATCGAAGCAAGGACACAGGACTCCCAGTTGATAACTCTCCACAAGACTGTAAGGGCGGGCCTGCCTTTTCAACCCTGCCGAGGAGAA
The DNA here is from genome assembly GCF_031021105.1 of Erythrolamprus reginae. NCBI lineage: Eukaryota > Metazoa > Chordata > Lepidosauria > Squamata > Dipsadidae > Erythrolamprus > Erythrolamprus reginae. The sequence continues at coordinate 412,714,091 of NC_091950.1, forward strand.
CCACACCCAAACCCAGCTGTTGCCAATTCAGGGATGGAAATATCTTGCTAATTGGCCCCTTCTTTGAGCTGTACGTCTCTGCCTCATGTCTATTATAGCCTGTGCGTCTTCATCCAATGAATCCAGGCTACTAGCTGGGGAGAGGCCCCCCCCCGGGGGTCTCAGGCTGCTCTCCCTCCTCCTCTTCCTGACGTTCCTCTCCCCTGTCTGCCTGGTCCTCCCCCTCCTGGTCACTGTCCTCCTCCTCTGGGCATGAATCCAGCAGAGCTCCAGCCGGTCCCTGAGGAGCCTCAGGTTGAATCACAACACAAATGGTCTCCCTTAAGGATTTGCACACCAAAAGCACTGTATGAATTCTTAAGAGAGGTAATAATACCACTCTATAAGGCCCTGGTCAGACCGCACCTGGAGTATTGCATCCAGTTCTGGTCACCACACTTCAAAAAAGAGATAGAGACTCTAGAGAGGGTGCAGAAAAGAGCCACTAAAATGATAAAGGGACTAGAGACCAGGTCATACGAGGAAAGGTTGCTGGAACTGGGCATGGATAGTCTAGTAAAAAGAAGGGCTAGGGGGGGACATGATAGCTGTATACAGGTACTTGAGGGGTTGCCACAGAGAGGAGGGGGACACACTGTTTTCCAGGGCACCAGAGGGCCGGGCGAGGAACAACGGTTGGAAACTGACCAAGGAAAGATTCAACCTGGAGATAAGGAAGAATTTCCTGACAGTGAGAGCGATCAACCAGTGGAACGGCCTGCCAGCGGAGGTTGTGGACTCCCCAACTTTGGACACTTTTAAGAGGAGATTGGACTGCCATTTGGCTGGGGTGATGTAGGATTTCCTGCTCAGGCAGGGGGTTGAACTTGATGACCTGTAAGGTCCCTTTCAACTCTAATTAATAAATAGATAGATAGATAGATAGATAGATAGATAGATAGATAGATAGATAGATAGATAGATAGATAGATAAATAAATGCAGAATTAATTAACTGCTTTTTTTCCATTTACAAAATTGCCACCCCTGGAGAGGCTCAATATGCTCCCCCCCAAAAAACCAAAAAGTTCTTGTTTAATGCCGCACTCAAAAAAACGTATCTTAAGCAGCGGCATTCTTGTAAAGTTTTCAGCAAGGGGAAAAAACACCTGTCAGGCATTGAGAAAGACAGCATGTCGCAAGCTAAGACGACCCTATCATTTCCCTTTTTGCCTGTAGCAACATTGTGAAGACAGGGAAAGTACCCTGGTGATAGGGAAGGTGCTTAGTCACTGCAAAACATTTCAGGAAAGTCATAAAATAATACAGGTAGTCCTTGACTTACAACCAGTTCATTCAGTGGCCGTTCGAACGGCATCTTTCCATCTTTCCCAGTATCAGGGAAGAGAGCTGGACCTTCGCATAATCTATCCAAAATATGTGCCTCATGTGAGAACTCTGGGTTAATTTGTTTCAATGATTCATCGGTATGTTTTCTTAGCGGTCCACGATATTCTCAGGAGTCTTCACCAACATAAAAAGCATCAATATTCTCTCTTCTTCAAAGTTCAACTTTTCACAGAGTATCATAGAAACATAGAAGTCCATCTAGTCTGCCCTTATACTATTTTCTGTATTTTATCTTACAATGGATATATGTTTATCCCAGGCAGGTTTAAATTCAGTGACTGTGGATTTATCTACCACGTCTGCTGGAAGTTTGTTCCAAAGATCTACTACTCTTTCAGTAAAATAATATTTTCTCTTGTTGCTTTTGATCTTTCCCCCAACTAACTTCAGATTGTGTCCCCTTGTTCTTGTGTTCACTTTCCTATTAAAAACACTTCCCTCCTGGACCTTATTTAACCCTTTAACATATTTAAAGGTTTCGATCATGTCCCCCCTTTTCCTTCTGTCCTCCAGACTATACAGATTGAGTTCATGAAGTCTTTCCTGATACATTTTATGCTTAAGACCTTCCACCATTCTTGTAGCCTGTCTTTTTGTAGCTGTTCAATTTTGTCAATACCCTGTTTCCCCGATAGTAAGACACCCCCGATTGTAAGACGTATCGGGGGTTTCAGGGGGGTCGGCTAAAATAAGCCGTACCCCGAAAGTAAGACATATGTCTTACTTTCGGGGAAACACGGGGGTATTGCTGGGGGGGGAGCCTGATGACGTCGCTTCCAAGCTCCCCGTGCGCCCCTCGCCTTCGCCGCGGCGCCACCGCCTCTTCCCCGGCTTGGCAAAGCGAAGGACGGCGCTGGTCCGAAGCGAGCCGAGCAGGCGGCGGCTTGCAGCGAAGGCGCTCGTCCCAGCAACCGAGTCCTGCCGAGGCTCGGCTGCAAGCGGCCAGCGAGGCCGACCAGCTCCGAGGTGAGCGGCCGGAGCTGTGCCCTCCTTCGCCCGCCTCCTTTCCCGGCAGGCAGGTGGGGCTGCCCAACTGCGCAGAGCAGCTCCTCCCCTCCAGACACACGCTTCCCCAACACGCGCCTGTGGCTCCACGCATGCACGGCGCTTGGAGCCCTGAGGTTGAACTTGGAAAAGGGCTCACGAGGCTCCTGTCCCGCGGCTGCCCTTCTGGACTCTGGGGAGATGCCTTCGGGAACGCGACCCTTTCAATTTTTTTCTAATGTAAGACATACCCCGAAAGTAAGACGTAGTGGGGCTTTTGGGGGTAAAAAGAAAGTAAGACACTGTCTTACTTTCGGGGAAACACGGTATCTTTTTGTAGGTGAGGTCTCCAGAACTGAACACAGTATTCCAAATGTGGTCTCACCAGCATTCTATATAGCGGGATCATAATCTCCCTCTTCCTGCTTGTTATACCTCTAGCTATGCAGCCAAGCATCCTACTTGCTTTCCCTACCGCCTGACTGCACTGTTCACCCATTTTGAGACTGTCAGAAATCACTACCCCTAAATCCTTTTCTTCTGAAGTATTTGCTAACACAGAACTGCCAATACAATACTCAGATTGAGGATTCCTTTTCCCCAAGTGCATTATTTTACATTTGGAAACATTAAACTGCAGTTTCCATTGTTTGACCATTTATCTAGTAAAGCTAAATCATTTACCATATTACAGACGCCTCCAGGAATATCAACCCTATTGCACACTTTAGAGTCATCGGCAAATAGGCAAACCTTCCCTACCAAACCTTCCCCTATGTCACTCACAAACATGTTAAAAAGAATAGGACCCAGCACAGAGCCTTGTGGCACACCGCTTGTAACCTGACTCTGCTCAGAATACTCGTCATTAACAATAACTCTCTGATGTCTATGCTTCAGCCAGCTGCAAATCCATTGAACTATCCAGGGATTAAGTCCAGGAATTAAATCAAAGTTCAACTTTTCACAGAGTATCATAGAAACATAGAAGATTGACAGAAGAAAAAGACCTCATGGTCCATCTAGTCTGCCCTTATACAATTTCCTGTATTTTATCTTAGGATGGATGTGTTTATCCCAAGCATGTTTAAATTCAGTTACTGTGGATTTACCAACCACGACTGCTGGAAGTTTGTTCCAAGCATCTACTACTCTTTCAGTGAAATAATATTTTCTCACGTTACTTCTGATCTTTCCCCCAACTAACCTCAGATTGGGCCCCCTTGTTCTTGTGTTCACTTTCCTATTAACAACACTTCCCTATCACAGTAAATACTACAGCTTGCACAAGTCCGATCTTTGTTTGACCCTGCAAATCCTTTATGCTTGTGGCTATTAGACAAGTGCCATTAGCACAGTGCAGGTTGTCACACACACACACACCCATAAAACTGGAGAAGGTAAAGGTACCTAATTCACCCTTTGCTGTCATACAAGTTTTCTATTGACACAAAGGATTATCTGGGTGTGTATTTCTCTCTTTTCTTCAAATTATTCACTGTAGGTAGAGATTGGGAAACATTTTCCTCTTGATATCTGCCTTAACTAGATAGGGATTACTCTAACAGGCATGGCCTCGGGCAAAGATTGGGGCGAAATGAGTGTTATCTATATTCTGGATGTGAGAGGGTGAACAATAACTGTATCCAAGCAATGACCTTCCCATATTTGTACAAGGCATCCTCCATCAGTTTTGTAGCTACAAGAACTTGACAGAATAAAGTAAAGTTCACACACAAGTAAAATTTATTTAACCAAAAAAAGATGGAGTGGCTGTGGGTTTTGCCTCCCAAGGGACAATCCCGTCTGTCCGTCCCTTACCCTGGGGGGCGGGGGAAATCACTGACCCTCTCAGAGAGGGTCCGCAACTTGGGTGTCTTCCTTGATCCACAGCTGACTTTAGAACACTATCTGTCGGCTGTGGCGAGGGGGGCATTTGCCCAGGTTCACCTGGTGCACCAGTTGCGGCCCTAATTGGACAGGGAGACACTGCTCACGGTCACTCATGCCCTTATCATCTCAAGGTTCGACTACTGCAATGCTCTCTACATGGGGCTACCTTTGAAGAGTGTTCGGAACCTACAAATCGTGCAGAATCATGCAGAATGCAGCCGCGCGAGTGGTCATGGGTCTACCCAGATATTCCCATGTCTCTCCATCACTCCACGGACTGCACTGGTTGCCGATTGGTTTCCGGACACAATTCAAAGTGTTGGTGATGACCTATAAAGCCCTACATGGCATCGGACCAGATTACTTACAGGACCGCCTTCTGCCACATAAATACCTGCGGCCGATTAGGTTCCACAAAGTTGGCCTTCTCCAGGTCCCATCAACCAAACAATGTTGTTTGGCAGGGCCTAGGGGAAGATCCTTCTCTGTGGGGGCACCGACCCTCTGGAATCAGCTCCCCCCAGAGATTCGTACTGCCCCCACCCTCCTCGCCTTCCGCAAGAGCCTCAAGACCCATCTATGTCGCCAGGCTTGGGGCAATTAGACCTTGCCCCTCTGACCAATAAATGTAATGTATGGTGGGATTGGACTGTATGATTGCATATTACATTAGGATTTTTAGTTGTTTTTTAAATTATTAGATTTGTGCTACAAGTTTATGTCTGTATCTACTCTGTGAGCCGCCCCGAGTCTTCGGAGAGGGGCGGCATACAAATCTAAATAATAATAATAATAATAATAATAATAATAATAATAATAATAATAATAATAAAGCAGACAGTGGAAGAAGAGAAGCATGTATTAGTTCACTATGTGAAGGGGAGCAAAGAGTCAGCGTTGATGGGGGTCAACAATAGGAAGCTTCTCAAGGTGAAGCAAACTAAGGACCAGTACAGAAAAACTGTAACTCAATGTCATATGAACAGTTGGCGGAACAAAGCATTGCATGGCCAGTTCTTGGAGAAGATTGAAGACAAAATGTATAAAGAAAAGATCCGGTCATGGCTTACAAGCAGAACACTCAAAAGGGAGACAGAAGGACTAATGCTGGCGGCACAAGAACAGGCCATTAGAACAAATGCTCTCAAAGCCAGAATTGAAAAATCAATAGATGATCCAAAGTGCAGACTCTGTAAAGAAACAGATGAAACAATCGATCACATACTCAGCTGCTGCAAAAAGATCGCAAAGACTGACTACAAGCATAGACATGATGCTGTGGCACAGATGATCCACTGGAACTTGTGCCGGAACTACCATTTACCAGTGGCAAAGAACTGGTGGGATCATAAGCCCGAAAAAGTGGTCGAAAATGAGCAAGCAAAACTACTGTGGGACTTCCGACTTCAGACTGACTGAATTCTGAAGCATAACACACCAGACATCCTGATTGTGGAGAAAAAGAAAGTATGGATCATCGAAATCGCAATCCCAGGAGACAGCAGAATTGAGGAGAAGCAGCTAGAGAAATTAGTGAAATACGAAGATCTGAAAATCAAGCTGCAACGACTCTGGCATAAGCCAGTGAAAGTGGTCCCAGTGGTACTTGGCACGCTGGGCGCAGTGCCAAAGGATCTCAGCGGACATTTGAAAACCATTGGAATTGACAAAATCTCCATCTGTCAATTGCAAAAGGCCATTTTACTGGGATCCGCACACATAATTCACCGCTACATCACGCAGTCCTAGGTGCTTGGGAAGCGCCCGACTGGTGATGAAATACGAAATCCAGCATAGTGATCTCGTTTGCTGTGTTGTACTGACATAATAATAATAATAATAATAATAATAATAATAATAATAATAATAATAATAATAATAATAATAATAATATTACAATTACTTGAGGTCCCAGAATAGCAAGTCATAAACCAAGGATTGTGATCGATTATATGCCAGAATGGGACAATTGACCAGAGGAGACATTGCAGTGTTCCAATACTTGAGGGGCTGCAACATAGAGGAGGGGGTCAGGCTGTTTTCCAAGGCACCAGAAGGCCAGACAAGGAAAAACGGATGGAAACTGACCCAGGAGAGATTTAACTTTCTGACGGTGAGAGCGGTCAACCAGTGGAACGGCTTGCCTGCAGAGGTTATGGGAGCTCCAACATTTGAGACTTTCAAGAGGACATTGGACGGCCATTTGTCTGAAATGGTGTAGGGACTCCTGCTTGAACAGGGGGTTGGACTAGATGACCTAAAAGGTCCCTTCCAACTCTACTAATCTAATCTAATCAGAGTCTGGTCGTTTGTATCTCAATGAAAATCTCTGACTTGATTTGTTCAATGATCCATTTGTTGGTTGTTTGGCTTTCTACAGCTTATAACCGGACATTTTACAACTGTTCAAAATACTACTGTTCAGAAGGGGTACATTACAGCCCTTAATGCACTCTGTACATCATAGTAGGTCGTCCCCCACTTCCTACGGTCACATAATCATATTTCAAACACTCGTCAACTGGCTTGCCTTTAACATCTTGTAGCAAAGCTCTGTGATCACCATAAACAGGTGATCGTCTACATTTTTCTATGTTTTTTGGCAAAATAGCCCACCCATTCAGACTGCGTTATTTGCTTAAATATTGTATGATTTACATAATGTCCACAATGCTTCGCTTAACGATTGCTGCAAAAAAATGTTTTAAAAAAGGGACTTGTCCCATGGGGGCCTCAACTTACACCCACACTCATTTACAACCAGATTTCCAGCCCCCGTTGTGGTCATACATTGAGGACTATCAGTACCTCATTCTTAGGAGTCTTCCCCACCACCGAAGTTCAGAAGTGTCAGTACTTCTCTTCCCTTGCTTCTTTAAAGTCCAACTTTCACTTCCATAGAGCATCAGAGAGAAAACCATTTGCCTGCACTATTCTGATCTTTGTGGCTACAGACACAATGCAGGAACCAAATATTTTTTCTAAGACTGTTCATTGCCGCCCTGTCAAGTCCTAGCCCGAGGCATATTTCTTGATTGCCGATTCCTGTTAATACAGTAGTCCCTGGTTAACTAGGATAATTGGGACTGGAATTTCCATTGCTAAGCAATGTACCGTATTTTTCGCTCTATAAGACTCACCTGCTGATAAGACGCACCTAGATTTTAGAGGTTCGGGGGGGTGCTGGGAAGCCCCCCAGGCCGGCTGCGATCTTTTAAAACAGCCGCGCCGCTTCTCAGCTGACTCCTGAAGCGCGGAAGTTCGCTTTTGGCTTCAGGAGTCAGCTGGGAAGCGGCGTGGCTGTTTTAAAAGATCGCAGCCGGCCTGGGGGGCTTTCCAGCACCCCCCCCCGAACCCCCAACTCGGAACCGCGTTCAGACGATTTCCCCCCCCTGTCCCCGTCCCCGCACCTACCGCGCACCGCTCGCCTTCCCGGGCAGCCCGACACGCCGGATCGCTCGCTCCCTCGCGCGTCCCGCCCGACGCCAAGCCCCGCCCGCCGCCAGGCTCCTTCCATCCACTCAGCCCGGGCGGCCGCTTTCCCGGGACGCAGGCGGAGCTGCTGCTCCAGTTCGCTGCCGGTACTGTAGTATCCAGCTTGCACGCATTAATCGCTTTTCCATTGTTTCCTATGGGAAACAATGTTTCGACATACGAGCTTTTCGACTCACGAGCCTCCTTCCGGCACCAATTAAATTCGTATGTCGAGGTTCTACTGTATATCGCCGGCCCCCCCTCTGCTCCAGCGCCTCCCCCCCCCCCTCCCTGCCTGCATCTTCGCTCCATAAGACGGGGCTGATTTTTCATCCTACTTTGGGAGGAAAAAAACTGCGTCTTATGGAGCGAAAAATACGGTAATCACAATGCACAACATCCCATCATTTCATGAAAGGCAACTGAACATTGTCTTACCTTAAAGTCCTCTCATTGCAGGAGAGTCTAAGCATGAGTTAACTTATTTATTACTTATTTATTTATTTATTTTGTCCAATACACAATGAGGGTTTTAGTGGGTATATATCTATATACACATAGTAAAATACATGATGAAGGTTATAGAGGAGATACTCATAGTAAAATATATCTAAGAAATAATAGAAAAGAAGATATAGTAATAGACCATATCAATGAAAGAATAGAAGAGATATAGGAATAGAAGAAAGGTATAGGAGATATAGGAGAGCAATAGGACAGGGGACGGAAGGCACTCTAGTGCACTTGTACTCGCCCCTTACTGACCTCTTAGGAATCTGGAAAGGTCAACCGTAGATAATCTAAAGGTAAAGTGTTGGGGGTTTGGGGATGACACTGTGGAGTCCGGTAATGAGTTCCACGCTTTGACAACTCAGTTACTGAAGTCATATTTTTTACAGTCAAGTTTGGAGCGATTAATATTAAGTTTAAATCTGTTGTGTGCTCTTGTGTTGTTGTGGTTGAAGCTGAAGTAGTCGCCGACAGGCAGGACTTTGCAGCATATGATCTTGTGGGCAATACTTAGATCTTGTTTAAGGCGTCTTAGTTCTAAACTTTCTAGGCCCAGGATTGAAAGTCTAGTCTCATAGGGTATTCTATTTCGAGTGGAGGAGTGAAGGGCTCTTCTAGTGAAGTATCTTTGGACATTTTCAAGGGTGTTAATGTCTGAGATGCGATATGGGTTCCAAACAGATGAGCTGTATTCGAGGATGGGTCTGGCAAAAGTTTTGTAAGCTCTGGTAAGTAGTGTGAGATTGCCAGAGCAGAAGCTACGTAGGATTAGGTTTACGTAGGATTAACTTCTGCCTGTTTGCCAGGGACTGAGTAAGAAATATCCGGCAATGCCTCCTCCTTGGCTCCATAAGGCAGTTGTTTTACAAAGGCGTAGACGTACAGGGAGTTCAAAAATGAAAGATGGTAGTTTGTCCATACCCTAGAGTAGGTTCGGCCCCAGGATGGATTTGGACTCCCGCAGTGCACACAGAAGGGACGTTCAGATAATATAACATTTGTTCTCCTGTGCGCTGCTTGGAGAGTCCAAGCATAAGATGTACCCAAGCTTAATGACTCAAGGGAAGGAAGAAGGCAAGTCCAGAGTCCCTGAAGTGGAATGAACCCTTACCAGTACCCTCCTGCCAAACAAGGCCTCTGGAGAAGCGAAGGAATCCAGTTGATAGTGTCTAATGAAAGGTAATGGTGACCTTCAGGTCGCCACCCTACAAATGTCCTTAATAGAAGCTTGCGTTGCCCATGCCGCTGTAGTGGCCGCACTCCTTGTTGAATGAGCTGTTGTGGAGTAGCATTGATCTCATACACCTTTGCGATGCAGGCTTTCAGCCAGTGGCCCAATGTTAGAATCGAACTGGCTCAGAAAACACTCCCTCTGTAGGATTGAGACCTAGCTCCAGATCTGTTGGTGTGTCTGTCAATCCCATGTTAGCCATCATCTTAGCCTTATATAAAAGAAACTTGAACAAGGCAGATTTAAATAGGCCAGAAAAAAATATCTAATAAATTGAATTGAATATTTAAATGTTTCGATCATGTCCCCCCTTTTCCTTCTGTCCTCCAGACCAGTGTTTTTCAACCAGTGTGCCGTGGCACACTAGTGTGCCGCAAGACATGGTCAGGTGTGCCGCGAAGCTCAGAGAAAGAAAGAAAGAGAGAAAGAAAGCAAGAGAGAAAGAAAGAAAGAAAGAGAGAAAGAGTGAGCGAGAGAGAGAGAAAGAACAAGAGAGAGAGAAAGCAAGAGAGAAAGAGAAAAAGAAAAAGAAAGCAAGAGAGAAAGAGAGAGCAAGAGAGAGAGAAAGCAAGGGAGAGAAAGAGAAAGAGAGGGAGGGAAGGAAAGAGTGAAAGACATAGAGGGAGGTAGGGAAGGAGAGAGGAAGAGCAAAAAAGAGAGGAAGGAAGGAAGGGAAAGAAAGAGCGATGGAGAGAGAGAGAAAGAAAGATGGAGAAAGAGGGAGGGAGAGAGAAATAGAACGAAAGGGAGGAAGAGAGAGAGAGATAATTTTTTTGTCCAAACTTTTTTTAGAAGCCCCCCCCCCCCCCGCTCAATGTGCCCCAGGGTTTTGTAAATGTAAAAAATGTGCCGCGGCTCAAAAAAGGTTGAAAATCACTGCTCCAGACTATACAGATTGCGTTCATTAAGTCTTTCCTGATACGTTTTATGCTTAAGACCCTCCACCATTCTTGTAGCATCTAAACCCCATATCATTAAAACACCAAACAACTCAGCCATACCATTCATAAACCATAATAGCCTGGGGATCTCTCAATTACCCCATGCCTGGCAACATAGATGGGTCTTCAATAACTTACAAAAGACAAGGAGGGTGGGGGCGGTTCTAATCTCCAGGGGAGTTGATTCCAGAGGGCTGAGGCTGCCACAGAGAAGGCTCTTCCACTGGGGCCCAACAGACGACATTGTTTAGTCGACGGGACCCGGAGAAGGCCAACTCTGTGGGACCTTATCGGCCGCTGGGATTTGTGTGGCAGAAGACGGTCCCAAAGGTATTCTGGACTTCCATCTCCCAGAATTCCTCACCCAGCATGCTGTTTTAACTAGTGCCTAATGCAGGGGCGGGTTCTGGTTTGAGTTGCTGCCGGTTTGCTCAGAGATGTGCCATGCGGGCATGCACAGTAAATTAAAAAAGGCTTCCGCGTATGCGCAGAAGCAAAAAACAAGATGACAGCAACTACAACGCCACCAAGGGAACCAGTTCAGGGACACTGCTGGTTCTAGCGAGCCAGGCCACCAAGTTACTACCAGTTGTATAGAACCGGTCCAAACCGATAGTAACCTACTTCTGCCCCGGTGACCTACTTGAGGAGGACATAGTGACTGGCAGGCAAGGGTGCCCTGTCACAGGGGCTTCCAGTATGCTTCCGGTGACTGGCGCGGGTACACGCACATCCACACGGAATTGAGCTTCTGCACATGCGCAGGAAACCAAATCTCACGTGAGGATTATTATTATTATTATTATTATTATTATTATTATTATTATTATTTGTTGATTCCAGAGGGCCGGGGCCGCCATAGAGAAGGCTCTTCTCCTGGGGCCCGCCAAATGACATTGTTTGGTCGACGGGACCCGGAGAAAGCCAATTCTGTGGGACCTTATCGGTCGCTGGGATTCGTGCGGTAGCAGGCGGTT